>NC_134356.1:488147185-488432185 GCF_048569485.1 Anomaloglossus baeobatrachus | reverse complement strand
ATTGTGCTGGGGACGCAGGACGCATGCAGATAGCAACTTGTGCACATAGCCTTACTGTGAAAAGCCACGCTTCTGGTGCTCGAACCGTTCTCGAATGTAACTTGAACTGCCGAACTTTTAGCAGCTCGAGTTCGTCGAACGACTTGAACACCCCTCAAAATCACTCGACCATGAAATTAGCGAACCTTGAACATCACTCGTCTCTAGTGCTAAACACTGAGCCACCGTGCATATAACCAATTATATGACCCCTGGTGGTCCAGTAGTATAAACAGTGGTTTGAATTGTGTTGATTCAGTGTTACTTTGTGAGGCAAGGTGTGGAAATAGAAATAAATTAGGAATTCAGACCAGTAGCCTATCTGCGCAGTTTTAAGCAATCCACTTATATTTAGACAGGTAAATGGTTCCCATGAATGATAGGTTGCTATAAGGGCTTTATTTATCAAATGTATTTGAATAAGGCTGTATAGTAATTTTAATATATTACCCAGGATGGATAATTCACTGTAAAAGAATATAAAGCAATATAAGCTCAGCTTAACGCCCAGGACTTGTATCAAGAGAAATGAGACCATTTTGGAGACTAAGTGTTTTCATACTAAGAATTTCTTCTGATTATCATTCGGCAGATTGATGAGTTTTTGATTTTTGAAACAATAACAGCTCTGGTCCCCCTTGGTGACTAAAACACATGACTCCTGTTTGTTGTGCTTTGGGGGATGATGGGGGGTGGGCTGCAGAGCAAGATCTGCCTCAGTCATTTTCAAAATCAATACTTGCTCTCCGAGCATGGGATAATTTAGAGAACATAATTCAGAAATCTACTGTTCAGCATGCATCCTCCATCAAAAAGGGTTTCATCTAGACTCAGCACAATGTCTACACACATACAAAATCAAGAACACTTATATAGATTGAAGGAAAAAAGGTATCCTTAATAGAGATAAAATGGCTGTTATTCTCTATTGGAGGGGGAATGGCAATTGAGTTGAAACAATATACTCTCCTTTTATTGTAACTATGTGCTAATGAAGAATTTCAGATTTCTTACTGATGATGATCTTATTTGGTAGGATATATCACCAGAGGATATTTGGTAGGATATATCACCTTTGTCCTTAGTGTGTAGATACTGACTCATTATCATTAACCATTCCATACAAGCCTTCAGAAACGATTAATTGGAATATATTGGAATTGTTCCACACGTATATTCCAGTTTAGCATCTATGAATAGATATGCACATACTTTATACTGAAAAAAGTTTCATTGTTCAAGTCGAAATGTTGAACGATGTGTGAATGTCCTCACATTGTGTTCCCCTTTTATCCTTTGTATGTTGCCTGTAATCTTTTGCATTGTATACTTGGAAGTTTTTCCTTGCGGTCATCATTGGAGGATTTGTTTTGCGCCCACTTCTGTGGACTGTGTTGATGGTTCTTTTGTATTTTGATATATCAAATATACATACAGAATCACATATATTCAAATTTAACTTTTTATTTGCACTTCTTTGGAATTAATACCAAGTCTCAATATAATAAGGGCAGAGGTAAATTATAGAAAAATAGATAGATGGATAGATAGATAGATAATGGATAGAGGGATAGATAGATAGATAGATAGAGGGATAAATAGATAGATAGATAGATAGAGGGATAGATAGCTGGATAGATAGAGGGATAGATAGGTGGATTGATAGAGAAATGGCTAGAGATAGATAGATAGATAGATAGATAGATAGATAGATAGATAGATAGATAAAAAGAAGGAAAAAAGAATGAAACCAGGGATTCCCAGCCGGTCTCCCATGCTGGTACTTGCCTGACTTCAAACTGGACTGGGAGCACGTCCCAATGTGAATAGGTGCATATTTGTTCATGATGCAATATATAAAAATTATTGAATTAATAACTGCACTCCAACCCCCGCCATGTTAATTAGCTTATTGTGGTCACCTGCTGATCTTGTGTAGGTTTCTAAGAAGCCCAGAAAGATGCAGTGTAGAGTAGGACCCAGCAAAGAAGGGTGCCATGAAGTGGCCCTGGGCTAGTATTACAATGGCCATTCTTATATTCTAAATACCTCCAATTTCTTCATTAGGTAGTGTATTTTTGTGCTATTGCAGAGTGCGACTGTTTTTTTTCTTCTATTTTTTAGATAGATAAATAGATAGATAGAGGGATAGATCCTGTGTATGTCATTTATAACTTCGGTTACAAATCTGTTTGTATAAAAATCTTATTGTATGTAATCTTTTATATTTTTAAAAATTTAAATAAAACATTGAAAAGATAGATTGATAGATAGTTATGTGATTAGATAGATAAATAGATATGTGATTAGATAGAGGGATAGATAGATAGATAGATAGATAGATATGTGATTACATAGACAGATAGTGAAACCTACATGACACAATCACATACAATTTCGATGATCACCTGGATAATTATATGAGGTGTTTTTTTATTGATTTTATTATATTCCAGAGAGTTTATACATTGCATTCAGAATACATACCATATATTGTATATCTCTACACTGTATGATTATACGTAATAAATATTTTCAAAAAGATATTAAATAATCCTACTAAATAGTAAGCACAAACATAGCCTCCTCCTATATTCTCATAAATTATAACACATCGCATATCTGGCCACAATATAATGGACACAATAGATGGAGCTGCCTCATGATTACTAGCATTGGATTCTGTTATCAGTTACTGAATTTGTCATTAATAGTAAAGCAATAGAAAAGTTTTTTTGTGACAGTAAATAGCAGTATTTTATTGTTTTTCACATTCACTCACTTGAATAGATGAGACATCACCATCTCAAGCTCAATAGTTAGAAGTGGCACACATAAATGTGCAGATTGTTTACATATAACCTTTATCACCGAATGTCCGAAAATACTAATTATTGTAATCTATTACAGCAGGTGTGGATGTGATCAATAAGTGCTGATTTCAGGTCTTCTCCGGACACTTCCAATGACAGTGAGATGTACATTGTAATAGGTGCGGTGTCAGTGCCCCACCCCGGTCAGCAATCTGCTGCTGTTGTCCATTTCTCTCTATTGTTCTCACCGCCTCTGCTGACCACAAGCAATTCCTTCTAGTGTAATCTCAGGAGATTTTCTGCCTTCACAATGGGGGCAGGGCCATTCACTGTGTGTACCAGATAATCTTTTACAGGATCCTTCATGTGCACAATGCCTTTCAAAACCTGACATTCATGGATATGAGTATAAAGAAACCCCATAAAATATGTTTTAATGTTATGTTTTGTTTTTCATTCTTACAAGTTGTAGCTACTTATTCAACATATATGTAATGCCATATCATATATCTCAGTACAAAAACACGGACTTCCGTGTTACTTTATTTAAATAAATTAAGGATTATAATGATCTTTGTCTTGTCTTAGCTGCTGCTGTAAAGAAAAAAAAAAGAAAACAAATATTGATTTGGTTTGATTTTTTATTGGCCTTAAATGGCTAAATGGCAGGAAATGTAACAACTTTATCATTTTTTTATTAACCTGTTATTTATTCTGCAGTTCCCCTCCATCTAGCATGCTGCAGACCCATGTAAAGAATCCTGACGAAGCTCTTCCTGTGCATTAATCCTTGATGCACTCATTAGACTTTTGAAAAGATATTGAACTCACTTTCACAAAAGAAGAATTATTTCATGAGTTAAATACAACTTGTGGAGTTACCAATATTTTATTATAAACAATAATATTAAAGGGGTTGTCCACTACTTGGATAACCCCTTCTCAATCCATATGTTTTCCTTTTTAAAAATAAAAAAAACATACTCACCTCCAGTGCCAGTGCCATGTGCCATTCCAGTGATGACAGCACTATCTTCCCCAGGATCATGTAATAGTGTGACATCATGTGACCCCGGCAGCCAATCAGTGGCAGCTTCACTATCCACCACCTTCAGACAAAATTGCTTACATCTAGAGGAAATGAGCAAAACTTCTCTCTCTTGTCCTCTGGATGATTATGATAGACCAGAAGGTGGGGAGAGTGAAGCTGCCACTGACTGACCAACAGGATCGCATGACATCACATTGGTACGTGATCCCAAGGAACAAAGTGCCGACACTGCTGTAACAGCGCAAGCACCGAGGGTGAGTATAAGTTTTTAATTTGAATAAAGAGAAATATACAGATTAAGAAAGCGCTATCCAAGTAGTGGACAAGACTTTAATCGTTATATTATGCCAGTATATTCCAAATTACCTGACAATTTATTCAGATTGAAAAAAATAGTAGTAAAGGATCACATACAAATTAAACTAATCAGAGGTGCCGTGTCTCACATAGCGCAGCTTGACCCAGAGTGACCTGGTGACTTAGCAATCTGGAATAGCAGTACCATTACTGATGTCACCGCATATTAGAGGCGCTGGGTCTCACACAGCATATCGTGACCCGGAATTACCTGTAAGCAAATTCTATGTAGTATCAGAACAATGCTCTAGAGACCTTGTTCGTCAGAATCCCTGGACTATGCCGGACCAGCTTGGAATTATTATTTTTTTAATAAAGAGGTGAATGAGGGTAATTGTCTTGTTTTTTTATCTGTGTATGGATATTTGTGTTTTTTTTCCAGATATGCTTTTTTGTACTACGACGGGTTTGGTGGACTAGGATAGAGCTGCGTGGGTTTTTATTCTTTTTTATAAAAGGGTAAACAAGGGAATGTTTTGGGGAGTGTTTATTAAAATTAATTATTTTTTGTGTGTATCTCTTTTTTTTATTACTGGGTTAGTAATGATAGACACCTCTCCATTACTAATACCACGGTTTGTTGCCAGCTGACACTACACAGCTAACATCAACCCATAAACCAGTACCCTGATTGCCAACACACCAGGGCAATCGGGAAGATTCAAGGCAAAGCGCCAGACTTGGCACATCTAATATGATGCACCACTTCTAGAGAGGCAGTGTGCTGTTATTATCAGGCTGGGAAGGTCCATGATTATTGGGCCCTTCATAGCCTAAAATTATCAGCTCATAGCTGTCTACTTTACTTTTGCTGCTTAACAAAAATATGGGAACCCTCAAGTTGTTTTTTTTTAATTAATTATGTATTTGGCTTACAGCTGTAAAATATATTTATTATTTATTAAATACAAAAAAAGGTCAATGTTATAATAAACAAACCAGTGCACTATCCTATACACAAAACCCTTGTGGACTAATGTAACTGAGCAAACCAAAGATATAAAATATGGGAACAACGCATGCTGAAGTCCCCAAAATACAAGCAGAATTTTAGCAAATTGTGCATATTGATAATAGATACATGCTGCTCAAAGGTACACTTCCCTTATTGTCTTCCCTTATTGTCGGCGCAAATATTTTATATCTTTGGTTTGTTCAGTTACATTAGTCCACAAGGGCTTTGTGTATAGGGTAGTGCACTGGTTTGTTTAGTATAACATTGATTTTTTTTTTAGGGCACTCGTTTGGAGAGAATTTCTCCTCCCTTGTGCCCACTGTGGATGTCAGGTTTCATTGCACTACACTATACCGTATATAGGGCTACACCAGGGCATAGTAGGGTGAGTCGACGAGGAACGGGGGCGCCAGGCTACGTTAGGGTGTCATACCCTCCATTGTAAGGTAGGAGCGAGTCCTAGGGTATCGATAGGGCTATTATTATCCACAGTCCCTATCAAGGGTCTGTGCTTGCATATATAACTGCTTGCTGTTTCTACTGCTACCCGCTGCCTACTAGATCCGAGGCCCTGTTGGTAGTCCCTGTGTATAACTACCCTTGATTAATTTTTATGGTATGGTGTTTTGTTCACTTGGGTGGTTTTAATCTATCAATAAATAAAATTTTGGATTTTAAGGGATTTTTGAATTTTCCTGTTAACTCTAATTACGCAATGTCGCATACACTGTGCTTGTTAAATTTTTTTCCATCTGTGCAGCCATTCTTCAAAGTGCATTTATTCCATATACAGCGACAAATTCAGATTGTGTTAGTTCTAATTAGAGTTGATCGAATCCGCCAAAATCCGGGACCGGCGAATCACTGCCGGATTAAAGAAAAAAATCCAGATCAGCTCCGGATTCCGGTGCCCATATAAGTCTATGGGAACCAAAATCAGAAAATTAAAATAGTCTGTGGAGAGGATAGGGAGGTAGGAGCGAGTGCGGCATACTCATCGAGACGCTGTCATGGTGGCACACTCCTTCTGGGTCACACTATTCCCTTCTGGAGCTAACAATTCAATATTCATTGTTTTGCCCGCCCACCAGCGCATGTAGTTGGTTTCAGTTAGACGCGCCCCCACCCTGAGTGTCAGCGTGTCAGCTGACTGCAACCAATCACAGGCGGCAGTACAGCCGGTGGGCGGGGAAATCAGTGCAAGTGTCTGCAGGTCAGAATGCACATTCCTGTCAGAAGTGTGAGCGGCTGTGCTGCGATGTCAGACTCGTGTGAGTCTGGCATGACAGCACCCAGGACGGCCTGCCGCTCTCTGAACATGAGCGTGCATGTACCTAGAAACACATGCATGTTCCTGTCAGAAGTGTGCGCGGCTGTGCCGGTGATGCGACTTTTTTATTTTATTATTTAAATAAATTTTTAAAAAAAATGACGTGTGGTCCCCCTAATTTTAATCCCCAGCCAAGATAAAGCCAGCCAGTTTAGAAGTGAGATCAGCAGAGTAGAGAATAGCCATCACACATCACACTAGTAATGCCATCTTCTATTTAACATAAGATCTGGAGGCAGATTCTTCTGCAGATCAGTTGTCGGCCCATAGCCTGGAACTGCTCGTATACATTTAAGAAAAATGTGGATTTCTCTGAAATAAGATATCGGATTTCAGATATCAAGGCATCCTTTTATTCAGCTTCCTATGACCTACATACCCATATAGATGGTTTATGAGGGATGATCCTACTGACAGATTGCCTTTAAAACACAGGAGTAAGTACCATAAATCATTGGCACTTGGTGATTATTGAGTTAAAGTTATAGTTCAGTAAATCCTGCATTGAGCAGGAGGTTGACACGATAACCATGGAGGTCCCTTCCAACTCTAACTTTTTATGATTCTATGTATTTATTAATTCCTTAATTTATAATGATATTGCCTTTAGTTGATTTTTTTTATTCTATTCCAAGAGATTGCATTTGTAAATAGTGTGATATGGAAATGTATTTACCTCGATTACCAATTATTTGATTTAAGCTTATAAGAATTAACAACTATGTTAGCATCTGCCACACATACCCTCTGGGAGCCTAGTGGTCAGCATCTAATCTTAAACGGTTAATTGACCAACACTGGTAGCTATTCTGTGTCAATTAGAAGTAAACCTGGTATCAGATGTTCCTGTTAACTTGGTTATAAGTATAGAAACACTAAAGCCCCCGTCACATTTAGCGACTTACCAGCGATCCCGAAAACGATGCGACCTGATAAGGATCGCTGGTAAGTCGCTGGGAGTCGCTGTTGAGATGTCACACAGGCAGACCTTACCAACGATGCAGTAACGATACAGGTCGCAGTAGCGACCTGTATAACGATCTCTGCTATCATTGGCACCCTGTTACACAGTGTCAAACATAGCGATGTGTCCTGCCCAGCAGGACGTCGCCTTTGAAGAAAATGGTCCAGGACATTCAGCAACGACCGGTGACCTCACTGCAGGGGCCAGGTCGTTGCTGGATGTGACACATAACGAGATCACTAGCGAGATCGCGATGTCGCTAGCGATGTCGCGTAGTAAGACGCAGCCTTAATGGCTATACTTGGTCCATTTGCTGGTTTCTAGGTATGATTATTGAAATCTATGAGAGTATTAATTTTTGGTCAATGCCGAGAACAACAATAGTACCTATAATGTAAAAAAAAAAAGTACTTAAGAATCATGGAATCATAAAATGGTAGAGTTGAAAGGGACCTAAAGGGCCATCGGGTCCAACCCCCTGCGAGTACAGGCTTTCCTAAATCATCCCAGCTATATGTTTATCCAGTTTCTGCTTGAAGATCTCCATTGATGAGGAGCTCACCACCTCCCGTGGTAGCCTGTTCCACTCCCTGACTGCCATCACTGTCAGAAAGTTTTTCCTAATGTCTAATCTGAATCTCCTTCCTTTAAGTTTCATCCCATTGCTTCTTGGACTTCCTTGTGCTAATGAGAATAGGGTGGTTCCCTCTGCTCTGTGACTACCTTTCAGATATTTGTAGATCGCTATTAAGTCTCCTCTCAGCCTTTTCTTTTTCAAACTAAACATCCCTAGTTGTTTTAGCCGGTCTTCATATGACATGGTTTGCAGACCTTCTACCATCTTGGTTGCTCTTCTCTGGACTTGCTCCAATATATCAATGTCTTTTTTAAATTGGGGTGCCCAGAACTGTACACAGTATTCCAGGTGGGGTCTGACCAGTGCAGAGTATAGGGGAATAATTACCTCTCTTGATCTAGTTTCAATGCTTGTCTTGATACATCCCAGAATTTTGTTGGCCTTTTTAGCTGCAACTCTGCATTGTTGGCTCATGTTGAATCTGGGATCCACTATTATGCCCAAGTCCCTTTCCCCAGTGCTATCACCTAGTTCTGTTCCTCCCATACAATATATGCTTTTTACATTTCTTTTACCCAGATGTAGGACTTTGCATTTGTCCCTGTTAAAAACCATCATGTTCTTCTCAGCCCATTGTTTGAGTGTGTCTAGATCCTTTTGAATACGCTCTCTTTCCTCTCTAGTGTTGGCTACTCCTCCTATCTTAGTATCATCTGCAAATTTTATGAGTTTCCCAATAATTCCACTATCCAGATCATTTATAAAGATATTAAAGAGCACTGGCCCCAGGACAGAGCCTTGCGGCACCCCACTTTTGACTTTCCTCCAGGTTGATGTGTATCCATTTAGTATTACTCGTTGCGCCCGATCATTAAGCCAGTTGAAAATCCATCTAACTAATTTTTTGTCAATTCCATACTTGATCATCTTCTCAATGAGGATTTCATGTGATACTTTATCGAATGTCTTACTGAAGTCAAGGTATACTATCCACAGCATTCCCCTGGTCCAACCACTCAGTGACTTTGTTGTAGAAGGAAATCAGGTTGGTCTGGCAAGATTTATTGGTCATAAAACCGTGCTGGCTTTAGTTAATTAGTGCCTTCTCATCCAGGTACCTAAGTTAAAATTCTTTGACAATTTGCTCGAAGATTTTTCCTGCTATGGAGTTCAGGCTTACTGACCTGTAATTCCCTGGATCCTCCTTTTCCCCCTGTTTGTATATAGGAACCACATTTGCCCTTTTTCCAATCTGGTGGGACCTCTCCTGTTTCCCATGACTTATTGAAGATTATTGCAAGCGGTACTATTATTTCCTCAGCTATCTCTTTCAGGGCTCTAAGGTGTAAATCATCTAGAACTGGGGACTTGATTTCCTACTTTATAAGGTTATATTTAAATTTGATTAATTTTCATTGATACTTAAGTAAATTATTTTAATCTGGCATCCAATTTTCTAGGAAGTTTGATATTCTAAGGTCAAATTTAGACATCCGTATATCACAGTCTGAAAATAGACTGACAAATTGGTCACGAGTCTTCTGACCCCAAATTACAGTGTTATACAAGTCTGTGAGGCTGTTGAATATGGGCAAGGAGATTTGGCCAGTCAGTGCATCCATACCTGTACTGTTATATACAGACACCTGAAATCAGCGTAACACAAATTTGACAATCTTGTTCAAAACTGCCAAATTAGCAATGATAGCTAGTTTTTAAAATTTCCCACTCTCGTCATTTAAAACACTGTATATGTTCTTCTTGAGGCTTTTTAGTTAACTTCCTATAGCTTCTCTACCACCATAAATATATTTTAAATTGAGCAGCTGGAAAAAAAGTTGTTACACTTCAAGTGAAAAAAGATTAAACCTGATATTATGTTTTAATTATAGGGGTTGTCTCAACATGACAAATGGGGAAAATTGTATAGTGTTTGTAAAAACAAGCTACCGGTACTTTGTAATTTTCTCGTCATTTAAAATCCTTTCTGTTCTCAAGACTGGACTTTTTTTAATCCTGTAGTTTGCAGTGGCACGCAAAGTTTGTACACCCTTGGTCAAAATTACCGTTATTCTAAACAGTTAAGCAAGTTGAAGATTAAATGATCTTGGAGATTTCTGTGCTCAGATAACTTTGACAAAGGTTTTGGACCTTAATTTAACCCCTGTTAGGATTATAGCTTGTTTACTATCATTGTTAGAATGGCCAGGTGATGGAAATTTCACAGCTTCATAAAACCCTAGCCTCCTCTAACCTTGTACTAAAAACCAACAGTCATGGGTTGTTCTAAGCAGCTGCCTAGCACTCTGAAAATGAAAATGGTGGAGGCCCAAAAAACAGGTGAAGGCTATATGAAGATAGCAAAGTATTTTCAAGCTGCCTTTACCTCCGTTTGAAGTGTAAGTAAGAAATGGCAGTTAACAGGAACAGTGGAGGTCAAGATAAGGTCTGGAAGACCAAACAAAATTTCTGTGAGAGCTGCTGATAGGGTTTCTAGAGAGGCAAATCAGAACCCCTTCAGGAAATTTTAGCAGACTCTGGAGATGGGATACATTGTTCTACTGTTCAGAGACATCTACACACTTGGAAAAGTCATCAGAAGAAAACCTCTCCTACGTCCTCACCATAAAATTCAGAATCAAAAGTACGCAAAAAGACATCTAAAAATGCTGATACATTTTGGAAAGACGTCCTGTGGATAGATGAGATTAAAATAGAATAAAGGTATGTAGTGAGAAAAAAAGGGCATAGAATTTCAGGAAAAGAACATATCGCCAACCAGCATGGGGGTGGATCAATCATAGTTTGGGGGTTGTGTTGCATGTGGAACATTTAACAGGTAGAGCAAAGAATAGATTCTATGAAATTACAAGAAATTCTTGATGTAAATCTAACCCTCCGTCACATACAATATCGGTTCTAATGAGTTCACATACAATGTGACTGTCAGGCGCAGGCTAGAAAAATATCTATGATATCTAATGTTTGCAATTTCAGTGCTCTAAAAGTAATCAGTGACCTTCATATTGATGTAATAAAAGAGACTACACATAATCAGGTGCAAAAAAAACCCATTTACTTAACATAAAACTAATAACTCTGAAATACAAACATTTCAAAACTCCTGCCAAATAGTCCCCAGTTCGAAAATTTATGGAAACAAACTTAATTTTAAGGTACCTTAAGTACTATTAAACACATATTCAATCAGAATTTGATCCTGAAGTTTTCCCAGAAAAATTACACTTGCAGAGCATGTGATGAATAAAAACATAAAATACCAACCTTATTGAGTGTGACGTGTTCACATACAATGAGCCTGAGAGATTAGCGCAGTTATATCTGTCCTCCTGAAGCTCTGCAATCCAACTGTGGTATGAGGTTTCACAGAGCTGCTAGAGACAGGAGACTACCTAGAGGGAGGGGATTTCCTCACAATCTGGTGAGGAAGGAGAAATGAAAGTAAAAGAGATGTGCCTGTCAGGCCTATTGAATGTGACGGGGGGCTAACATCATCAGTAAAAAAGCTGAAGCAGAAAAGATGATGGCTTCTACAAATCGATAATGATCCTAAACACAAGTCAAAATCCACAATAGACTACCTCAAATGGAGCAAGCTGAAGGTTTTACAATGGCCTTTAAAGTCCACCGATTTGAAGAGAACCTATCAGGTCAAAAAGCATTCTGACATGCAAGCAGGAGCCTTTGTGAGCTATTAACCCCTTCTTACCCATCCCTGTGTTGTTATATTCTGTAATCGGAAATTAATAAAATATGTTTTATAATTTTTGATATGTCCTATGTAAATAGCATAGGTCTCTATCCCCATGTGCGTCTCATTGCCCTGTGGGCGTCTACATGCTTGCCATGGTATCACGCCCCTGTCGGCATGATACCATGGATTTACATCAGCGATGTGACCTTCGCTACTTCAGAATCTCACCTGGGCGCGCTTACCAGTCTCACCGCCTCATCCTAGTGTTTGCGTGTCGACTTCTGATGCGCACTGTGCATGCTCAGAAGACGCCTGCAGTTCCGGTCATGCACAGTGCACGTCAGGAGCCGAGAAGCAAGCGCCAGGATGAGAAGGCGACGAGAATGGTAAGCGCTCGCACGTGAGATTCTGAAGCTGCAGAAGTGACGTCGCTCGTGTAAATCCATGGTATCATGCCCACAGGGGTGTGATACCATGGAAAGCATGCAAACGCCCACAGG
This sequence comes from Anomaloglossus baeobatrachus, assembly GCF_048569485.1. Classification (NCBI taxonomy): domain Eukaryota; kingdom Metazoa; phylum Chordata; class Amphibia; order Anura; family Aromobatidae; genus Anomaloglossus; species Anomaloglossus baeobatrachus. The sequence goes on along the minus strand of NC_134356.1, from coordinate 488,419,884 downwards.
GCGATGAGACGCCCATGGGCTAGAGACCTATGCTATTTACATAGGACATATGAAAGTAATAAAACTTATTTTATTACTTTCATATTACACAAAATAACAACACAGGGATGGGTAGGAAGGGGTTAGTAGCTCACACAGGCTCCTGCTTGCAGGTCAGAATGCTTTTTTGACGCGACAGGTTCCCATTGAACATCATTGAAAATCTGTGGCTAGACCTCAAGAGAGCAATGCATGCAAGATAACCAGGGAATCTTACAGAACTGGAAGACTTTTCCAAGGAAGAATAAATGAAAATGCCTCAAAAAAGAATTGAAAGACTCTAGGCTGGCTTCAAAAAAGTGTTTACAAGCTGTGATAATTGCAAAGGGGGTGCTTCTAGGTACTAACCATGCAGGGTGCTCACATTTTTGCATCCTCTCATTTTCCTTTTTAGTTAATCTAATATATAAAACTTAATGTGTGTATGTATGTATGTCCGGGATTGGCATCTGCACCGTCGCAGCTACAGCCTCAAAATTTTGCACACTCACATGTCTGGACCCTGAGAGCATAATAGGCTATGTTGTGAGGCGAAATTTTAACCCCGTGCGTTCCAATTTAGCAATCAATTTTGCCCCTATCTACATAATGGGGAAAAAGTGAAACGAAAAGTGTATTTACACCGTCACATTTACAATCACAAAATTTTTCACAGACACCTCATGTGACCCAGGGAACGTCGTAGACTATGCTTTGACAGGAAAATTTAACCCTGCGCTTTACAGTTAATCTCTAAAAAACATGCCTCCATTAAAGTAAATGGAGCCTAGAACTACATGTTATTAGTAGGAGCTGTGATTGATTGCTATAGGAACAAAACACATTCATAGTATAAGAAGCTTATATGTGAGGTAATAAGATGTCGGTGGGGAGACGGATAGAGAGAGACAGACAGAGACAGGCGGGGAAAGAGACAGACAGAGACAGACGGGGAAAGAGACAGACAGAGACAGACGGAGATAGAGACACACAGAGACAGACCTGGAAAGAGACAGACCTGGAAAGAGACAGATGGGAAAAGAGACAGATGGGAAAAGAGACAGATGGGAAAAGAGGCAGATGAGGAAAGAGACAGACAGACATGCAGACAGGGACAGAGACAGGCAGACAGGGAAGGAGGAGACAGCCAGAGAGACAGACAAAGATAGATGGGGAAAGACACAGACCTTGATAGAGAAAGACAGGGAAATAGACAGAGAAATAGAGACAGTCAAGGAAAGAGACAGACAGAGATAGGCAGACAGGGAAAGAGACAGACAGGAAAAGACACAGACAAAGAGATGGGGAGACAGACGGGGAAAGAGACAGACTTACAAAGAGACAGATGGGGAAAGAAACAGAGAGATAGAGACAGACAAAAAAAGAGACAGACAGAGACAGGCAGACGGGGAAAGAGACAGACAGGGAAAGAGACAGATGGGGAAAGAGACAGACGGGGAAAGAGACAGACAGGGAAAGAGACAGACGGAGCACATTACTTGGCCAAATTAGTTAAATCTGTGTGGAATATCTATGGTGTTGAAATATATGTTGTGAAATGCTTCTATAAGCTTAGTTTTTGCCTTTTAATAATTACATTTCTATCTATTTGGTTTGTGTTTTTTGTGTGCAGAATACATTTTTGTTAATACATTCTATTTTGTTAACAACAGTTATTAACCCGGGCAAAGCCGGGTAGTACAGCTAGTCTAATATATAAAGCTGAATGTGTGTATGTATATATGTGTGTATGTCCGGGATTGGCATCTGCACCGTTGCAGCTACAGCCACAAAATTTTGCACACTCACATGTCTGGACCCCGAGAGCGTCATAGGCTATGTTGTGAGGCAAAATTTTAACCCCGCGCGTTCCAATTTACCAATCAATTTTGCCCCTCTCTACATAATGGGGGAAAAGTGAAACGAATAGTGTATCCGCAGCGTCACATTTACAATCACGAAATTTTGCACAGACACCTCATGTGACCCAGGGAACATAGTAGACTATATTTTGACAGGAAAATGTAACCCCGCGCTTTACAGTTACTCTCCCAAAAACATGCCTCCATTAAAGTAAATGGAGCCTGGAACTACAGGTTATTAGTAGGAGCTGTGATTGGTTGCTATAGGAACAAAAGACATTCATAGTATAAGAAGCTTATATGTGAGGTAATAAGATGTCGGTGGGGAGACAGATAGAGAGAGACACAGAGAGACAGAGAGACAGAAACAGACAGAGAGACAGAGAGAGAGAGAGAGAGACAGACGGTGAAAAAGACAGACAGAGACAGATGGCGAAAGAGACAGACAGAGACAGATGGGGAAAGAGACAGACAGAGACAGACCTGGAAAGAGACAGACCTGGAAAGAGACAGACCTGGAAAGAGACAGACCTGGAAAGAGACTCACCTGAAAAGAGACTCACCTGAAAAGAGACTGACCTGGAAAGAGACTGACCTGGAAAGAAACTGATGGGGAAAGACAAAAAAAGAGACAGAGAGACAGGCAGACGGGGAAAGAGACAGACGGGGAAAGAGACAGACGGGGAAAGAGACAGATGGGGAAAGAGAAAGACCTGGAAAGAGACATACTGTGGTGTTGAAATATGTTGAAAAATGTTGTGAAATGCTTCTATTAGCTTAGTTTTTGCCTTTTAATAATTACATTTCTATCTATTTGTTTTGTGGTTTTTGTGTGCAGAATACATTTTTGTTAATACATTCTATTTTGTTAACCACAGTTATTAACCCGGGCGAAGCCGGGTAGTAGAGCTAGTTTAAAAATATAAAAGATTAAAAAATGTTTTGCCTTAAATACAAAGGAAAAGTGTAATCTCCAACTTTATGCCTTTTAGAAATTATTTAATCTTCAACTTGCTTAACTGTTCACAATAACAGTAATTTTGACCAGGGGTGCCAAGCAAACTTTTGCATGTCACTGTAAGGCTTGTTGTCTAAGTTACTGGCCAACTCTACAGTCTTTACAGCTTGTAAGCGCTGCCCCGAAGATGGCTAAATCACTGGATACAGCTTAGTGCCCCTGAACTTATCCAATGCTAAAGAAACAAAGCTGTTTCTGCTGACCGAATGGGAGAGTGCACAGTTCAGATCATGAGATCAACCATGCCATTGGCCCAAACTGTCTGTCTTTGAGAGCACACCACACTCAGCAAGCAGGAACCTGAGAGGCAGTGAAGCGATTTGCTCCTGAAGACTGATATTAAAGGCAACCCCTTAAGAAAGCACTACCAACGTTCTGATTTTGGAAATAGTCATTGCAGGTGTACAAAGCAATTTTACACTTGAATACATGTACATCAGTGGTAATAAATGCAGTGATACTGTATTTGCAGGATTTTTTTCTACTAAACTTTTGCTGAAGCATTAAAGCATGTTGCATTTTGTGAAATAACAGAATCTACTAGTTGAGATCTTTTCAACCCAGATACCTAGGTGTAGTTCTATAAGCCCACTAAAGTAATTAAGGTCCCACCTTCAATATGTAAACATGATCTCATCCACTTTAAATTGCATCTTAATTTTGTTTTTGCTATCATTGCACACACTGCATCTATAATAGAATCGAATTGAAGAGTTGTGAATTACCTGAAAATAGACCATAGTATCAAATGATTGGTGTCAAAGTCAACTGCCTATTGAATTCTCCTTCCCTGGATCTTTAATGCCATGCTAAATTAAAGGCCAATTGTTATAGCACATAACAGCTATAGGACGATTCCCTAACATATTGGGTCCCCATTAATTATACTCTTATTCTCCTAATAAAATAAAACAATTCTTGTGTTCACGACCCAGAAAAAAACAGTTGAAAAAACTCAAGAGGGGCTGTCCATGGCTGAAATGAGAACAATAAATTATTGCTTTAACCACTGGAGGTGGAGCTATAGAGACAGGTAAGAACCCCTAAGTTGTGCTGTTTCCGTATCTCAGCTTCATTTTTATTGGAATTACGGGAACCACATAGCTTACACATTCACAGTTGTTTCTGTTGTAGCATGAATAGATTACTCATATCTCAGCCATGGAAGAGTGAGATGGAAATAACCATTGAAATGCTCTTTTATTATCCTTATAAAGACCATTTTCAGCAAGAACAGAAATTAAAGGCTTAGGTCCCCTGTGCAAGAAGTGTTTCTAGGCCCTTCTCCTTTTATGGCAAGAAGCTATATATTATATACTGTATACTGTTTTACCTCAATTATGTATAGCACCATCTCTTACTACAAAGCATTCTCTCTAGTTATGTATAGCGCCATCTATTATTGCATAGTGTCCCCTCATTCAAGAGAAGGCACTACAAATAACACAAATCACAAGATAATACCCTATGTAAGGGATTGTGCTATAACAAAAAATGATACAATGTGAATATTTTAAAGGTTCTATACATAACAAAGTAGAGCACTATATGATAAGGGACTGTGCTATACATAGTAGGAGAGAAAACTATGTTAAAGGGAAGGTGCTATACATAGAAAAGGAAACTATATATTATAGGATGGTGCTGTACAATACAAAAAGATACAATATACTGTATACTAAGGGTTTGCACAATCCAATAAAAAGTACAATATGTACTAAGAGACGGTGCTATACAAAATAAAGCTAGATTCACCTATTTGTGTGAAGTGTCAGTGTGCTGCCCAATTTTTTCTCAGATAGCACACAGACCATTGATTACATTTTATTGTGATCCTCAAAATTGGATCAGAATAGGACATGCTCTGAGTCTCAAGGATCCCAATCTTACATACAGTTAGGCTATGTGCCCACGCTGCGGATTTACCGCGGATTTTGCCGCGGATTTACCGCGGATTTGTCGAAAATCTGCAGCAGCGGCACTTCCAAGCCATTTCAATGGCATTTTGGAAATGCTGTGCCCATGTTGCGGATTTTTCCGCTGCGGATTTGCCGCGGATTTTGATCCGGAAAAATCTGCAGCATGTCAATTGTTTGTTGCGGATTTTGGTGCGGATTTGGGTATAGAATGGGAAAAAAAAAATCCGCATCAAAATCCGCGGCAAATCCGCGGTAAATCCGCGAAAGTCGCGGATTTTCAGGCAGAAAAATCCGCAGGTACATTCTACCGTGGACACATAGCCTTAAGGCTACTTTACACACTGCGATATCGGTCCCGATATCGCTAGTGTGGGTACCCGCCCCCATCTGTTGCGCGACACGGGCATATCGCTGCCCGTGCCGCACAACATCGCCCACAGCCGTCACACATACTTACCTGTCCGGCGACGTCGCTGTGACCGGCGTCACGGTGGTCCGTGCGGCGTCACAGCGACGTCACTGAAACGTCACTGAACCGCCGCCCAATAGCAGCGGAGGGGCGGAGATGAGCGGGACATAACATCCCGCCCACCTCCTTCCTTCCGCATAGCAGCCGGGAGGCAGGTAAGGGGAGCTTCCTCGTTCCTGCGGCGTCACACGCAGCGATGTGTGCTGCCGCAGGAACGAGGAACAACCTCGTTACTGCTGCAGTAACGAGATTTGAGAATGGACCCCCGTGTCGCCGATTAGCGATTTTGCACGTTTTTGCAACGATGCAAAATCGCTTATCGATGTCACACGCAACGGCATCGCTAATGCGGCCGGATGTGCGTCACGAATTCCGTGACCCCAACGACTCCGCATTAGCGATGTCGTAGCGTGTAAAGCCCGCTTTATACTTACCAAAGATATCTCTTCTGATTACAGTTGTCTTTTGTTTCTTCTTCCTCATCTGGTCAGATCTTCATGTCAATATTTTCTAGCCATGACTTGCTTTGCTGCATTGATCACTGCCATCTTTAAAACAAGGAATAAACAATTGCCTCCTGATTAAAAAATCTGCCACACTGCTTCCCAAAATACAAATATTTACCACACAATTACTATAGAATTAGTCACTCACTATTCCAAATGTAAATTGATATGCTAGCCCTGAGTCCTCCATTAATTATAATTTCACCCAATAAATATAAATTAATCAGCAACTGTGACTATCTCCCACAATTCAATCTATGTCTCTGTCATGTGTCCTCTCTTCCCCAAATACATTATAGGTCCCTGTTTTGTGTCCTTTCTTCCTCAAATTCATGATAAGTCTCTGGTTTGTTTCCACTTTTCCACCAGTTCATTATAGGTCACTTTCATGAGTATTGTATCCTCTCCTAACCTCCAATTCAAAATTCGTCCCTATATAATATTCTCTACCATTCCCTATTTAAATTTTGTCACTAATAAGTAAATAACTAATAGATGAAGTGGCTGTTTATTTATTTTACTCGCTTATATATTGCCTTTAATTGTATGGCACCTTTAGAGATTAATGTATTCATACTATCATTCCTCATAGTTTACCCATTTATACTATTAGTGTGTGACATGTTTTACAGTTTTAATTTTTGTAAAACAATGTTAAAACATTGAACTTTGTACTATTATCCACTAAAACTTTATGCAAATCTGTTAGCTCAAAATCCTGAGATCATTTTTGTTACAACTGTTCCATAATACTTTGATGCAGGAGTTGGATAATACAGCTGTCATTTACTGTAGCCTGCATTTTATCATATTCTGTAATGTAACAGACCGTGTTTAACAAATCCTTTAATGGTCTGTGTTTCACGAAAGAATGTAAATGGCCTTAGAGAAAACTGAACAGCCCATCAACAGAAGCAGGCCGGGGTCATATCTAGTCGGGCATGTGAAGCATTTGCCCCAGGCACAGCCGGCAGGGGGGTGCTATTGGACCACCTGATGCAGCGTTCCGAGATGTCTCCCCGGAGGCTGCATTTTGTAACTCCATGGAGTAGGATTTGGCCATCCTCTGAGCCAACTGCCAATCTGTTTTTTTAGATGTGAGTACAATTGAAGCCGTGACCACAGGCATTTCTGTGTCAGGGCAATCACACAGCATGATCAGGTCATCTGATCACACTACTGACATCACTCTCCAGTGCTACAGAGCTATAAATAATGTTGGTTTGGATAGCGATCCAATGGAGTTGAAGATATTTAAGATTGATAGTTATTGTGTGCAGACAGCATGAGGAGTGATGGGGGCGATGTATAAAGACACAGTGTGAGGAGCAAGGGGTTAGTGTATGAGGACACATTATGAGGAGTGATGGAGGGGATGTATGATGACACAGTATGAGGAGAAAAGGGGGTCATGTATGAGTACACAGTATGAAGAGTATGTGAGAGATGAGTTCAGACACAGTATAAGGAGCAAGGGGGCAATGTATGAGAACACAGTATGAGGAAAGGCAGATGTATGAGCACACAGTATGGGAAGCAAGGAGAGGGGAATCTAAGGACACAGTATTGTGAGCAAAGAGGGATAGGTGCAGATACAGTAGGGTTAGCGAAGGGAGATGGGTGCATACACAGTATGAGGAGTGAAGGAGAATGGGTACAGACAATTTGAGGACTGACGTGGTGATGTATGAGGACACAATATGAGGAGCGAGGAGGGGGATGTATGAGGACACAGTATGAGGAGACTATGTTTATTGGGGAAGGATGGTATTGAGAGCGGGTAACATGGAGGACAGTGTGAGGACACAGTAAGGAGGGGATAATATGCTGGTAATTGGTAATGTGATGAGGGGGCACAGTTTAGGGACTTGATACTAGAAAGTAGACACACTGTAAGAAGACACTGTGAAGCGGAAGCCTTGTATTGAAAGGAGAGGTAAGTGTGGAGGGCATGTACCGTAAGAGGGACAGTGTGTAGGTCATATTTTGTGCAGGGAATATAGTGAGGGGCAAATATTTATTCATGCACAGCATAGTACAGATATTTGTATCCAGGGGCATTATAATGAAAATTATTTTTAAGGGCATCGTGCTGAAGAGGACCAGAGAAGATGGAAGTGTTCAGAAATGAGGTGTGGATGTGAAAAGTCATTATGATGACATCTAGACAAAATAAGAAAAGAAAGAGAATGACTCCAGTCAGAAAAGGTTTTACCTATATGGTACATGGATGTAAATGTTTATTTGTTTATTTGCAATGCCTCATCAATAGTGAGGGGCAGACACGGACTGTAAAAGTCCGGATTCAGGTCTGACAACTCGGGTAATTAAAAAAAAATAGAGAAAAAAAAAAAAGAAAAAAGGGGGGGGGGAGCGGACGCTACACTGCTTTCAGGATACTCACAATACTTCTGGGGCCACTCATGTATTAACCTCATGCATATTCACTGCTCCCCCTCACCCACCAGCAGTCCTTGCGTCTCTGATTGGTTGCCGTCAGATGCGTTCCCACCCTGTGTGACAGTGTGTCTGACTGCTTTGAATCAGAGATGCTGTTTGTGTGTCGTTGGTGTAAAAAAAAAAAAATTGTCCATATTATGATACCCAGCACAGATAAAGAATATGGCTATAGGCTGCAACCGCCAACTGTGAACTTATCTTGGCTGTGTATCAAAATAAGAGGGACTGCGTGGTGCTTCTTTTTTAGAAAATTATTCAAATAAAAATTTTAAAAAACGGCATACGTTGCCCCCCAATTTTGATACCCAGCCATGATAGAGCTGACAGCTGGGCGCTGGTATTCTCAGGCTGGGGAGACCTATGCTTATTGGCCCCCCCACCAGCCCAAAAATAGCAGCCTCTAGATGTTCTTGAGGTGCAAGCGACAGGAGCAGGCAAGAGATTGTATATAGGAGGTGAAGGAGAGATCGGTGTCGAGCATAACCCCAGACAGCGAGCCTGCTGCCTAGGAGTTATTATCGTGGTACCACACACAAAGAGGAGAGATTAGAAGTTGGAGGGAATAGAAGTAGTTCAGTTTTGGAAAGTTAAGTTTCAAATAGAGACGTTCGAAACGGCAGACAAACAGTAGGTGGGCAGAACACCAGAGTACCAAATTTGTGTCTGTGGGTCAAACCACTACCATGTCGCTAGTGCTACGTCCTTCACAATCTGCTGTCCAGGAAGAAGGCGCTCATAAATTCTGCCCACAAGCTCTGATTGCACAGACACAGCAAACATCAACCACATCCACTTGCTTGTCCCAGCGTCCAGTTGTCCGTGCCTGAGAGCTTGGAAAGGAAGCGTAAATACCCAGCCATGCACCCAGAGGCACAAAACCTAATCTCGCACATTGCCAAATTGCTAGCCATGGAGATGTTGCCATTTAGGCTCGTGGGAACACAGTGTTTCCGTGATCTCTTGGCTGTGGCTGCACCACGATACAGTGTTCCCAGCCACTACTATTTTGCCTGGTGTGCCGTCTCCACGTTACACAAGCATGTGTTAAACAATCTCAATCATAATTTGACCAACGATGTAACTGTGAAGGTCAACCTAACAACAAAGGACAAGTTGTTGTGGACAGAGATGATCCATATCTGTCATGGGAAGCTGTGTGAACCTGGCGGAGGCTGGGACAAAGTCGCAAACTGGAACATCAAACATCCTACCCACACCGAGAATAGCAGGCCCAAGTTCTACCAGCATTTTTGCCTCATCATATACCACTTCCTGTCTCCCCTCCTCCTGTTCCTCATTCTCTCCTGAATTACCCTCCCCATCACTGCCAAGCTGGGAGCTGTGCAGCAGCACATCATCAAAGCGGCAACACGCTCTGCTGAAGATGATCTGTTTAGGTCAGAAACCACACACTGCAGCAGAGTTGTGGCAAGGTATAAAAGAACAGACCGATCAGTGGCTCTCCCCATGCACCTCCAACCCGGTCTAGTTGTCTGCAATAATGGGTGTAACCTGGTGGTGGCTTTAAAGGTGGGCAAGCTGGTACACATTCCATGCATGGCTCACGTCCTGAATCTAGGTATTCAGAAATTTCTCAATACATACCCCGACTTGCTGTACATACTTTTGAGAGTAAAAAAACAAAACAAAAAACAAATAAGTGAGGCGGAGTATGAGTTGGTGTACATGCAACGTGTAAGCTCATGTTCACTTGAGAAGGTGTGCCATATTAGTGCCCATTTCCACCATTCCTCTATCACTTTTGCTGGTGTTACAGCACTGCAAAAGTGAGTGAACTTGTGAAGTCATCGAGTCATGTGTGACCTTCTACATATCCTATGTTGCCGAGGATTAGTTAGCAGCAGAGGGCAGTAGCTGAATACCAGCTTCAACATGCCCATCAGACAGAGTCAGCCACCACACAAAACAGCTGTCGGGTGGGTGTGGATTGCTAACATTTGTGAGGTTCTTGAGAACTTTGAGTACTGCACCAAGCTCGTGAGCGGTGATCAGGTTATTATCAGCTTAACCATCCTGATGCTGTGTCTATTAAAACAAGCACTGCATAATCTCAAAGAGGAAGCTTTGAGTGCCTAGCATGTGGCTATGGAGCCAGATTTTCCAATGGGTGATACTACCCAGTCCAGCCAATATTCTGAGGCAACATTGGGTGATGATGAGGAGGGAAAGAAATTTTTCTTCTGTGCTACCCAGGAGACCCAATGCTACACAGGGGACTCTCAACCCTAGATTCATGTCTGTCCAGCATGGCATGGATGGGCTGGAGAGGAGAGGGTGGAGGAGGATTAGAAGAGTCAACGTGAGGAGAGGATGGGTATTGTTCCTCCTGGTGGGGACACAGAACCTTTGCCTGTTTGCAGCTTGGCCACATGGCACAGTTCATGCGTAAGTGTCTGTGGCAAACCCTCTCGTGATACACTTTTTATCCCACAACTTATACTGGTTGGCCACTTTTCTGGACCCACAGTACAAAGGGAAAATTCCTTCTCTCCTTTTGAAGTCAATAAAGGGTTGCATAATAGAAGCCTTCAAGAGGGTTGCTGTAGATCAGTTGCTGAAAGCATCACCCTCAGGCAATGCTGGCGGCAGAGTTACCAGCTAGTGATGAGCGAGCATGCTTGTAACTACTCGGTACTCGCACGAGTATCGCTGTACTCGGGATGCTCGGCGGGGACCGAGTAATCTCGCGATACTCGTGCTGTACTCGTGGTCTTCATTTCTGCATGTTGGTGCTCTTTTGAGAGCCAGCCCTCATGCAGGGATTGGCTGGCAGACCACTGCAATGCCACAGCCCTGTTAGTTGTGGAATTGCAGTGATTGGCCGGCCTGCACAGCGTGACCGAGCGTTTATATCGGCCGGCGCGCTGTGCTCTGCTCACAGCTATCCAGACTGTCAGTGCAGGGAGAGTGTCGCTGATTCAGGGAAAGCTTTGCGGCCCTTTATAGCTTTTTCAGTTGCAGGGCTGCAAACAGTGTGACCAAAAGTCCTTCTCAGGACTATTCTAGTTGTATACAGGCAGGCAGGGTATAGCCAGGTCGGAGTACAGTAGCAGAGTCCTTCTCAGGACTATTGTTGCTATATACAGGCAGGGTATAGCCAGGTCTGAATACAGGCTAGTGACCAAAAGAGTCCTTGTCAGGACTATTGTACCAGTATACAGGCAGGCAGGCAGGCAGGGTAGTGGTGACCGTATACCAGCCTTCATCATATCTGGGGCTGGTGTACACAGTGTAAAACAGTCCAGATAGTGTCTGACTTGTCTGTAATTGTCGCTCCCCAAAAAAACCTGTTAGGTTCTTATTGCGTCCGTGCTTGGTTTTTAAAACCGCACGTGTGTGCCTGTTGGTGGCAGCGTACAGGTGCACTTGTGTGCAATTTCCAGAAACTTTGATATAACGCACAAGTAGTGAATATACACGTCAGCAGTGCACAGCATTGCAAAATGCGCAAGGGCATTGGCAAGGAACAAGGAAGTGGACGTGATGGTGGTGCAGGCAGAGGCCGAGGTCGTGGGCAAGCTCTAATTTCGCCACAACAAAGGGCCACATCTAGTCGCTCGCACGTCCTGTCCCAAATTCTTGGGGACCGCAGCAGTACACCGCTCTTGAACCAAGACCAGTGTCAACAGGTTGTTAGTTGGATAGCAGATAATGCTTCCAGTCAGATTGGCACCACCACAAACACTCTGTCTTCCACACGGTCAAGTGTCAGTAGCCGTGATACTGCACCGCACATTTCTGAACCTGATCCTCCTTCCTACCACCAAGCTGAGTACACGTCCTCCTCGGACATTAATGATCCCACACTTGGACACTCGGAAGAGCTGTTCACGTTTCCATTCACACATTCTGGCCTCTCGCCAGCTCATATTGAAGTGGGTCATGAGGAGATCGTCTGTACAGATGGCCAAATATTTGAGCAGCCACGTTCTCACGAAGTTGGCAACGTGTCTCAACAAGTGGTGGACGATGATGAGACACAATTGTCAGCAAGTCAGGAGGAGGAGCAGGGTGCGGAAGAGGAAGACGACGTGGTGGATGATCCAGTAACTGACCCAACCTGGCAGGAGGATATGCAGAGCGAGGACAGCAGTGCACAGGGGGAGGGAGGCGTAGCATCACAACAGGCAGTAAGAAGCAGGGTGGTGGCCCCAGGCAGAAGTCAGGCAACCGTTCCCCGGAACAACACGACGACACAAGGTGCCTGTACAAATGTTAGGTCTTCCCGAGTCTGGCAGTTTTTTAAGTTGGATCCAGATGATTAAAAAAAGGCCATTTGCAACACCTGCCGTGCCAGCATCAGCAGGGGTACCAAAACTAGCAGCCTGACCACCACCAGCATGATCAGGCACATGTCAGCCAAGCACCCGACTTTGTGGGAAGTACAACAGAGTTGAGGAGCAGTGCTTGCTGATGTCACTGCTACGTCTTCGCTGGTTGTGCATGCGAGCCAATCCCCTGTCCATGCTGCCTGCGAACAAGCCTCCTCCACTCCTGCACCTGCAGTTGCCTACGCAGAAAGAACACCATCATCAAGCACGTCCTTGTCCCAGCGCAGCGTTCAGTTATCCATTCAGCAAACCTTTGAACGCAGGCGCAAATACACTGCCAACACCCCACATGCCACAGTTCTAAATGCTAACATTTCGCGACTGCTTGCGCTGGAAATGTTGCCTTTTAGGCTGGTGGAGACAGAAGCATTCCGTGACCTGATGGCGGCAGCTGTCCCACGTTACTCGGTCCCCAGCCGCCACTATTTCTCCCGGTGTGCCGTCCCCGCGTTGCATAACCACGTGTCACAAAACATCACACGTGCCCTGAACAACGCTGTTTCACCCAAGGTCCACCTAACCACAGACACGTGGACAAGTGCTTGTGGGCAAGGCCGCTACATCTCGTTGACGGCACACTGGGTTAATATTGTGGAAGCTGGGACCCAGTCTGAGCGAGGGACGGAACACGTCCTTCCCACACCAAGGTTTGCAGGCCCTACCTCAGTCAGTGTTTCACCCACACTCTACAGCTCCGGAATGTCATGCTCTTCAGCCTCCTCCTCCTCCTGCGCATCCTCATCCACTGTACCCTCCACACCAGTGCCAAGCTGGAAGCACTGCAGCACTGCCTCGGCGAAGCGGCAACAGGCTGTGCTGAAGCTAATCTGCATAGGTGACAAACCCCACAATGCAGAAGAGCTGTGGACAGCTCTGAAACAGCAGGCAGATCACTGGCTCACACCTCTGAACCTAAAGCCAGGAAAGGTCGTGTGTGACAATGGCCGGAACCTGGTGGCGGCTTTGAGGCGAGGCCAGCTGACACATGTTCCATGCGTGGCTCATGTGCTCAACCTCGTGGTTCAGCGGTTTCTAAAGTCATACCCAGAGCTGTCTGATCTGCTGGTAAAAGTTCGCCACCTGTCTGCACATTTTCGAAAGTCACCTACTGCTTCAGCCGGCCTTGCCGGCTTTCAGCGCCGTTTGCATCTTCCGGCTCACAGACTGGTGTGTGATGTCCCCACGCGTTGGAATTCAACTCTGCACATGTTGGTCAGGATATGTGAGCAGAAGAGGGCAGTTGTTGAGTACCTGCATCACCTAAGCCGTCGGGAAATGGGTCAAACTCCACACATAATACCTGAGGAGTGGAGATGGATGTCAGACCTATGTACCATCCTCCAAAACTTTGAGGACTCCACCAAGATGGTGAGTGGTGATGACGCCATTATTAGCGTCACCATACCGCTACTCTGCCTTCTAAAACGGTCTCTGCTGAAAAACAAACATGATGCATTGCAGGCGGAGCGCGATGAGTTGCAGCAAGAAACAGTAGTGGGTGTGGGTGATAACGCACAGCCCAGCCTCGTCTCATCACAACGTGCAGTGGAGGACTATGACGAGGAGGAGGATGAAGACATGGAGCAACTTTCCGGCCAAATTGAGGATATGACATGCACACCAGTCATATCCTCGGTTCAGCGTGGCTGGCCAGAGGACAGGGTAGATGAGGAGGAGGAGGAGGAGGAGGAGGAGGAGGAGGACAGCATGTTCAGTCATCTTGTTGGTCAGGCTACTGAAGTCCTGGCTGTTAAGAGTCTGGCGCACATGGCTGACTTTATGGTAAGCTGCCTGTCTCGTGACCCTCGCGTTAAGAACATCTTGGCCGACAATCATTACTGGTTGGTAACACTGTTAGACCCACGCTACAAGGAGAACTTTATGTCTCTTATTCCCGTGGAGGAGAGGTCAACCAAAATGCAGCAGTTCCGGAAGGCCATAGTCACGGAAGTAGGCAAAGCATTCCCCTCACAAAACGCTAGCGGCATAGGTCAGGAATCAGTGGACAACCGAGGCGTACAGCCGAGAGAGGCACAAGTCCAATCCACCAGAGGTAGGGGAACAGTCTTTAAGATGTGGGACAGTTTTCTCAGCCCCTCACGTACCACAGCCCCTGAGGTGCGGGGTAGTGCCACAAGAAATCCTAAGTTTGCCCAGATGCTGAAGGAGTACCTTGCAGATCGAACAACTGTACTCCGACATTCCTCTGTGCCTTACAATTATTGGGTATCCAAGCTGGACACGTGGCATGAATTGGCTCTCTACGCCTTGGAAGTCCTGGCCTGCCCTGCTGCTAGCGTTTTGTCAGAGCGTGTTTTTAGTGCCGCAGGTGGAATCATTACAGATAAACGCACCCGCCTGTCAACTGAAAATGCTGACAGGCTGACTCTGATCAAGATGAACAAGGGTTGGATTGGGCCAGACTTCACCACACCACCAGCAAATGAGAGCGGAATTTAAAGTTTGCCATGTACCTCCACTCACCCATGGGTACACACTTCTGGACTTTGGATAATAGCTGGACTGCTCCTCCTTCTCCTCATGCGCCACCATGATGATGACCGTTACAAATTGCAATACTTAGGCCTTTGTTTCAGGTATACCCCCAGTGGTAAATTTTTTCGCCCATTCTTTGCAGAATGGACATTACAACGACAGGAGACCCGCTCCTTTGCAATGGGAACAATGTTTTGAGGCCCTCATGCACGTCTCTACCCAGGGACAACGTGGAGCCTCCCAATTTTTGGCTGCCCTGCCTAAGGGCTATACTATAATACACCCACTTCCTGACAATGGACACTTAATGTTTTGAGGCCCTCATGCACGTCTCTACCCAGGGACAACGTGGAGCCTCCCAATTTTTGGCTGCCCTGCCTAAGGGCTATACTATAATACACCCACTTCCTGACAATGGACACTTAATGTTTTGAGGCCCTCATGCACGTCTCTACCCAGGGACAACGTGGAGCCTCCCAATTTTTGGCTGCCCTGCCTAAGGGCTATACTATAATACACCCACTTCCTGACAATGGACACTTAATGTTTTGAGGCCCTCATGCACGTCTCTACCCAGGGACAACGTGGAGCCTCCCAATTTTTGGCTGCCCTGCCTAAGGGCTATACTATAATACACCCACTTCCTGACAATGGACACTTAATGTTTTGAGGCCCTCATGCACGTCTCTACCCAGGGACAACGTGGAGCCTCCCAATTTTTGGCTGCCCTGCCTAAGGGCTATACTATAATACACCCACTTCCTGACAATGGACACTTAATGTTTTGAGGCCCTCATGCACGTCTCTACCCAGGGACAACGTGGAGCCTCCCAATTTTTGGCTGCCCTGCCTAAGGGCTATACTATAATACACCCACTTCCTGACAATGGACACTTAATGTTTTGAGGCCCTCATGCACGTCTCTACCCAGGGACAACGTGGAGCCTCCCAATTTTTGGCTGCCCTGCCTAAGGGCTATACTATAATACACCCACTTCCTGACAATGGACACTTAATGTTTTGAGGCCCTCATGCACGTCTCTACCCAGGGACAACGTGGAGCCTCCCAATTTTTGGCTGCCCTGCCTAAGGGCTATACTATAATACACCCACTTCCTGACAATGGACACTTAATGTTTTGAGGCCCTCATGCACGTCTCTACCCAGGGACAACGTGGAGCCTCCCAATTTTTGGCTGCCCTGGCAAAGGGCTATACTAAAATAGACCCACTTCCTTACAATGGGCACTTCAGGTTTACAGGCCATCATGCACGTCTCTATCCAGGGACAACGTGGAGCCTCCCAATTTTTGGCTGCCCTGGCAAAGGGCTATACTAAAATAGACCCACTTCCTTACAATGGGCACTTCAGGTTTACAGGCCATCATGCACGTCTCTATCCAGGGACAACGTGGAGCCTCCCAATTTTTGGCTGCCCTGGCAAAGGGCTATACTAAAATAGACCCACATCCTTACAATGGGCACTTCAGGTTTACAGGCCATCATGCACGTCTCTATCCAGGGACAACGTGGAGCCTCCCAATTTTTGGCTGCCCTGGCAAAGGGCTATACTAAAATAGACCCACTTCCTTACAATGGGCACTTCAGGTTTACAGGCCATCATGCACGTCTCTATCCAGGGACAATGTGGAGCCTCCCAATTTTTGGCTGCCCTGCCTAAGGGCTATACTAAAATAGACCCACTTCCTTACAATGGGCACTTCAGGTTTACAGGCCATCATGCACGTCTCTATCCAGGGACAACGTGGAGCCTCCCAATTTTTGGCTGCCCTGGCAAAGGGCTATACTAAAATAGACCCACTTCCTTACAATGGGCACTTCAGGTTTACAGGCCATCATGCACGTCTCTATCCAGGGACAACGTGGAGCCTCCCAATTTTTGGCTGCCCTGCCTAAGGGCTATACTAAAATAGACCCACTTCCTTACAATGGGCACTTCAGGTTTACAGGCCATCATGCACGTCTCTATCCAGGGACAACGTGGAGCCTCCCAATTTTTGGCTGCCCTGGCAAAGGGCTATACTAAAATAGACCCACTTCCTTACAATGGGCACTTCAGGTTTACAGGCCATCATGCACGTCTCTATCCAGGGACAATGTGGAGCCTCCCAATTTTTGGCTGCCCTGCCTAAGGGCTATACTAAAATAGACCCACTTCCTTACAATGGGCACTTCAGGTTTACAGGCCCTCATGCACGTCTGTATGCAGGGGCATTGGTGAACCTCACAATTTTGGACTGCCCTGGCAAAGGAAAATACTACAAAGACTCACTTCCTCAAAATGGGCACATTAGACTCAAGAGGCCTTCATGTACGTCTCTTCTCAGGGACATCGGAGTGCCACACAATGTTTTCACGTAAAATCTTTCATGTATTAATCTCAAAAAGTAACATACACCAGCTCTATCTCACTATTGCGTATGTGCCCTTAACATTTCTGCCATGAAAAATCATTTTGGGGTCATTTTGGAAGGTTTTCTGGTGAGTCCGTAAAAATGGCGTGAAACGCGGACACAATTGTTCACAGCTGTGACTTTTGAGTGATAAATGCTTCAAGGGGTCTTCCCCATGCTGTTGCCATGTCATTTGAGCACTCTTCTGAGACTTTTGTGACATTTTTAGGGTTTCTCCATGCTGCCGGGGGGTCATTTCACAAAAATACTCGGGTCTCCCATAGGATAACATTGGGCTTGTTGCTCGGCCCGAGTACACGAGTATCTTGGGAGGCTCGGCCCGAGCTTCGAGCACCCGAGATTTTTAGTACTCGCTCATCACTATTACCAGCTCTTTTCAACACCAAGGATTAATGGGGAGAGACACGAACACCAGGTTCCACAGATGTAGGGGGAAAATGTGCACAAACTGAGCCATTTTCAATAAACCAGCTCATCAGCAAGGGCTATCTGTGCCTGCAACAATTCCAAGGAGGAAGAAGTTGCACAGCATGGTAAAGGTGTACACAAGGGACCATACCAGCATCCTGACACTTCAGTTCCCTTTAATTATTGGGTGTCCAAGCTAAACATTTGGCCCGACCTCTCCTTATACACCTTAGAGGTGCTGGCGTGCCCGGCTGCTAGTGTGATATCAGAGTGTGTTTTCAGTTCTGCTGGGGCAATTATCACTGATAGGCGCACATGCCTCTCCACAGAAAATTCAGACTTACTCTGATTAAATTCAACAAGGAGTGCATTTCTCCACTGTTTCTAATCCCTCCACATGAGAGCAAGCCAAACTAAATCCCCCCAAAATGTTGATTTTGACTACTGCTGTTAACGTCCATCCCTTCCTATATAAAGCCGTCTCCTTCTTGTGTCAACCATGACTCAGCCGATAGGGCTAGTTTTGTAAACAATGCACATTGTGCACTGGACAAACCAGGACAGTAGTCTTACCAAACTAATTTTTGTCATTGGAGACCCTTGTCATGGGTTGACCCACATTGTGACTGAGATGAGGACTACATATTTGATAGCAATTTAAAATTAGTGTTGATGAACAACTGATGATGGCCCTCTGAAAACGGGAATTGAGGACTGCAGATTGACATGGAGGAGGAGGAGGGTAAAGCCCAACGCTACAATGGGCAAATTATAAACTGCTATGGAATATCTATTCCACTATCTGAGTCTCAGTGAGGGAGGGACCACCCAAATGTATAAGTAAGAGCAGTTCCTCCTTCCAAACGTATGTTACTGGGCCACTTCTGGCCCAGCTGAAAACACACTCTGACATCACAGTAGCAGATGGTCAGGCCTGCACTTTCAAGGCATATAAGGAGCGGTGTGTTTAGTGTATCAGGCAGCACAAAATGATAGAGTCCTGCTTCACATTTGTGAAGGCCACTAGCAACATATTAATGTGGCTGATGTGGATGGACGGCACAAGTCAGGCTGTGAACCTGAAAATATTGTAGAAACAGGAACTTTGCTTTACTGTATTAGACAGCAATAAATGCTAGAGTACTGCTTTGTAACTATTTGCAAAAGCCACTAGCAACATATTAATGTGGCTGATGTGGACGGAGGACACAAGTCAAGCTGTTAACCTCTAAATATTGTGGAAACAGGAACAGTGCTTTACTGTATCAGGCAGCAGTGAAGGCTAAAGTACTGCTTTGTAACTATTTGCAAAAGCCACTAGCAACGTATTAATGTGGCTGATGTGGACGGACGGCTCAAGTCAGGCTGTGAACCCCTTTATATTGTGGAAACAGGAGCGGTGCATTTAGTGTATCAGGTGGCAGAAAAAGCCTTGAGTACTGCTTTGTATTTGCAAAGGCCACTAACAACGTATTTATGTGGCTGATGTGGATGCCACAAGCCAGGCTGTGAACCCCTAAATATTGTGGAAACAGGTTCTGATTCCCTACTTAATACACAATCTCTCCCTCACTGCTGTGACTTTGCTCAGTGCTATCAGCTCTTAAAAGAGCTACTGTATTTTGCTTTCTAGACAGGACTATGGAGGTAGTGACACACACTGCTTTAAACACTGTCCCTGCTCGGAAATCTGTTCCGCCGAACGCTACACTGACCTACACTGCAGGTAGCCCTGAAAACAGCTTTTTTTGTTATTAAGTGGCCTTAGTCTCCCTAGCAGCTGCTTGTGTGATGCCCCAGGGACATTGATCCAGCTTCAGGAATGCCACAGGGTCTTCTTTTAATATGGCAACAGGTATGTCGGTTTTGTATATATATGTGTCGTGACGCCACTCACGGCTTGCAGTCAAGGATATCGGTGACCGCCACTGCAGATTTAACGAGCGTCTGGGGCTGGTGGGGTCTGCAGTCAGATGGTGTGGCCTCCCGTGAGTGAGAAAGGCCCCAGGGGCTCGGGTGTGTAAGGATAGCGGGTCAGGAATAACTCAGGCTTAATCCAAAAGTCTTTCAACTGCTTTTTACTCATTTCTAGATGTTTCTGTGAGCTGACCCGGGCGATGCTTCAATAAACCAGGTGAAACCAGGCATCTTTCAAGCCAGTCTGAGGGTGATACTTAGTTCACCTTCCTAGCACTTCTGTTTTCGGATAACTCCCTGGCTTGAAGTACCGTGGGGGTCTATCCAGGGAGTCGCTACTGCCTTTTCTCCCTTTTTGGACCGTTTGTTGGCAGCGTGGAACAAGGGGAGATGGCTTCTAGCTCTCTCTCCTTATGGGTCCCTGCGTTGCTGCTGAGGCTCGGACTCTGTGTGGTTGGTGAGGTACTTGTAGTTCCCCTCACCGGCAGGATTAGTAGATAGTTAAACTTGAGTTTTCTCTAGGGACCTGTTCCCCGTACGTGCCTAGTCATCAGCAGCACCTTTTCAGCGTACTCACTCGATGACCGTTCTCCCCCACTAACTGTCACTACACCGCGCAGGGTCTGACTAATGTGAGCGCGTGTCTGCATCTCTTAGCAACCGTCGCTCACCACTACCAGACTGGCTCGCTCCACTCTTTTTCTGACAGCCTCTGCACTTTAGCTCCCAGTCCCTCCGCTACACCTCCTGAAAAGAATTGAAGGCTAGCCCCCCTCTGGAGACTACCAAAGGGTCCCCTCTAAAGGTGTGGGAGACCTGGTTGCTATGTGTCTGTGTGTACACACCTCATTCTGGCCTCTAGGATTACCTGGAAGCATTGTCCCAGCATGGGTGCAGTACCCAGTGGTGCCTGACCAGGTCAGGGGCGCCACATTCCCCCTTGGTTATCATGAGCACGTCCTCGGGCTGCAAAGACAAGAAAATTAAATACAACTTTTTCCACACAGGGGAGATATTTACATATCAACATACCAGGTACCATACCACCACCACCCACCACCCATGAGTCTTTAACCCAAAACCCGTATACGGAGTGATCACCAGTCCTTTTGGTGACCTGGTCTTGGCCTGGTCCGCCGCAGACCATTCCGGCGACAGTTCTTTTTGTCCTGTTGGCGTAGGGTAGGCCCCATAAATAGATGTACCGCCTTGGTCTTTGTTGGGGAGCAGGCCCCATAAACAGGCGTGCCCCCTTGGTGGTGCAGAGCCATGCCCCTCAACAGGCAGACTCTGGGGTTGGTACCACTGAGGTAACTATGTACACTGCAAGAGTTTGTGGTTATAGCCAGTTCATAACCTATGGTCCCTTTAGATTGAATGCAGCTAACCAGATGCTAAATAAAATAAATATTTAAACAGTTAGCACAAAAGTCTTTGCGGGCACATATACTTCTTTAAACGTTGCGTAACTGGTTGTAAAACATTTTAACTTTTTCTTTACAAACATTTTAAACTGACTTCCTCCTTCCAAGACCAGTGCTTGATACCTTGGTGCCCTGACCCTTGGAGGTCATTTCATGGGTGTCCCCTGGTGGCGATGGCAATGGGGACCTGGATGCAGCGGTGGGGGTGGAACCTAGGCTCACTAAGGCTTCCTTTGGACACTGTACTACGTCCAAGGCAAACCAGCCTCTTTCTCCCTTATGGCTCGTGAACTCCACTACACCCCCCACATATAAATCACGACCAGGGTGTCCCCGCTGCAGATGGGACTGCACGTCCCGTCGGGACACAAAAATCCCCTCTTTTACTCCAGACTCTACAATAAAGCCCCACCCTGTGCGGCAGTTAAACTCCTCCACTACTCCAAAGTGGAGGGGACCTCTGGCCTGGTGTCTGCCTGCCGCAGGGACTGCTTCTCTTGCAAGTCCCAGGCCTCTAATTCTTCACTATCTGTGGTGAGCTTCATAAGTGGGCATGGGGGTCTGGCCCTCACCCGTCGCCGCTCCCTGTGGGCTGGTCTCCACATGGACATCACCTGGTCATCAGCAGGCAACCAGGTAACATACATGCTGGGACTTTCTGCGACCAATTCACCCTCCCTGTCGGAGGGTTATGCAACCTCTTCCGGTTGTTGGGGGAACAGCAGCGCGGCCTCATGGCCTCCCTCTCTCTCAGAGGGTGCTGCGACCTCCTCCGGTCGGGCAAGTAGCAGCTCTGGGGACGAGCTTTCAGCATCCAGGCAGGACGATGAATCCCTCTCCAGCGGAGAGGGTGCTGTGACTACTTCAGGTCGGGACGGCAGCTTGTGGACCAGGTACTTGGCAATCAGGTGAGCCAAGGGCAGAGGCTCTGGTTCTCTCTTTATCTGAGGAGGTACTGTGTTCACTTCAGGACGGGACGCAGGGACTGGATCCCCAGTCAGAGACTGGGGTGCTGTGACCGCCTCTGGTCTGGGGGCAGGAACCGGATCCCCAGTCAGCGACTGGGGCGCTGGGACCATCTCTGGTCTGGGGGTAGGAGCTGGATCCCCAGTCAGCGACTGGGGCGCTGTGACCACCTCTGGTCCAGCAACTGGAACAGGAGGCGTTGCAGCCTGGTATGGTCTGGCCGTGGGCGTCGCATTGGGTGTCGCACCGGACGTCGCACCGGACGTCGCATTGGGCGTCGCATCGGACGTTGCACCGGACGTCGCACCGGCTTCTGATGTTAATGCCAGTGAAATCAGCATACCAGGTGGAACAGAGGCAGTTTTGGACTCACCCCGGGTCATGCTGGAGACATCCAGTAGAAGGGTCACTGTTGTTAATGGTGGCTCGGGTTGAGCAGGGGCGGCACCTCCAGGCGGACCTCTTTGCACAGACAATTGCAGGTTTCTAATTGCCATTATCCTTCTCTTCCTCCAAGCGGCTACCTCTCAGCTCTGCTGCTCCTCCATACAGTCAGCGAGTCTCTTCACCTCTGCTTCCAGCTCCTCTGCAGTCATGGGTCTTGTCCAACCCTGCTCCCTTTTGTCACCTTCTGCTGACACCATCTTGTCTCTACCGTTGCTCATCAGGTTCTGGTCAAGCTTTGGTCTTAAGGCCACTTTAAACGCAGAGATAAATCTTTGGCAGATATGTGGTTGCAGTGAAATCATGGACATATTGTTCCATTTGTACACAGCCACAAACCTGGCACTGATTGTCCACAATTTCACTGCAACCACAGATCTGATGCAGATTTATCTCTGTGTGTAAAGTGGCCTTTAGTTTTGTTTTTGGTTGTTCTCCTCCCACTGGACTGGGACGTCCCAGCAGTCCGGGGACAGATCCGCCCCATCTCTTCTTTTCACTGTGTCAGAGGGCTCTCTCCATACTGGGACTGTCACTCCTCTCCATGTGCGGTTTCTTCTCCTGTGCGAGCTGCAGCTTCTTGATGACGCACTTTCAGCGGTGGCTAAAATGGCGTCGGTTCAAATTTTTCAGTCAGACCGCCAAGGCACACTGTCACCTGTCTAAACAGGTCTAGTCCCCGATCCTGTTTGTGATGTCAAAAGAAAAGATGTGACGCCCCAGGGACATTGATCCAGCTTCAGGGACGCCACAGGGTCTTCTTTTAATATGGCAACAGGTATGTCGGTTTTGTATATATGTGTTGTGACGCCACTCACGGCTTGCGGTCAAGGATATGGGTGACCACCACTCCAGATTTAATGAGCATCTGGAGCTGATGGGGTCTGCAGTCGGATGGTGTGGCCTCCCGTGAGTGAGGCAGGCCCCAGGGGCTCGGGTGTGTAAGGATAGCGGGTCAGGAATAACTCAGGCTCAGTCCAAAAGTCTTTCAACTACTTTTTACTCACTTCTAGATGTTTCTGTGAGCTGACCCGGGCGATACTTCAATAAACCAAGGGAAACCAGGCATCTTTCAAGCTAGTCTGAGGGTGAACCTTAGCTCGCCTTCCTAGCACTTCTGTTTTCGGATAACCCCATGACCTGAAGTACCGTGGGAGTCTATCCAGGGAGTCGCTACTGCCTTTTCTCCCTTTTTGGACCATTTGCCGGGAGCGTGGACCAGGTGAGATGGCTTCTGGCTCTGTCTCCTTATGGGTCCCTGCGTTGCTGCTGGGGCTCGGACGTTGTGTGGTTGGTGAGGTACTTGTAGTTCCCCTCACCGGCAGGATTAGTAGATAGTTAAACTTGAGTCTACTCTAGGGACC
This sequence comes from Anomaloglossus baeobatrachus, assembly GCF_048569485.1. Taxonomy (NCBI): domain Eukaryota; kingdom Metazoa; phylum Chordata; class Amphibia; order Anura; family Aromobatidae; genus Anomaloglossus; species Anomaloglossus baeobatrachus. Next base: position 488,395,827 of record NC_134356.1, on the reverse strand, counting down.
TGTTCCCCGTACGTGCCTAGTCATCAGGAGCATCTTTTCAGCGTCCTCACTCGATGACCGTTCTCCCCATTAACTGTCACTACACCGCGCAGGGTCTGACTAGTGTAAGCGCGCGTCTGCGTCTCTTAGCAACCGCCGCTCACCACTACCAGACTGGCTCGCTCCACTCGTTTCCTGACAGCCTCTGCACTTTAGCTCCCAGCCCCTCTGCTACACCTCCTGAAAAGAATTGAAGGCTAGCCCCCCTCTGGAGACTACCCAATGGGCCCCTCTAAAGGTGTGGGAGACCTGGTTTCTATGTGTCTGTGCATACACACCTCATTTTGGCCTCTAGGATTACCTGGAAGCACTGTCCCAGCATGGGTGCAGTACTCAGTGGTGCCTGACCAGGTCAGGGGCACCACATTTTCTCTACCCCTACGCTGATACAACGCTGGCTTCGGATGCAATGTGCGCAAAATGGCGTTGGAAGGTCTTTTATAGACCCCATGATGTTGAGCAGCCAGCCAATCACAGTAATGCCCCAACCAAGATGGCTGTGGAATTACTGTGATTGGCTAAGAAGCCCAGCATTTTTATTGGCTGCAAATCAGGCACCAAAACGCGGGGTGGGACATACGAACATAACAAGGTGAATACATCATTACTTGCAATATAATGAATAGCCCTAATACTTTACTATTCTGCGAATAGCGAATAGTGACGAATACATTCGCTCATAACTAGTCATGCATTCTTATGCTGCTATTGGTTCTGATCCTGTTTACATGTAACAATTCATAATTTATAAGATTACATGATACATGGCTATGTTAATAAAGTGTTGTGCTGACAATTTAAGGGTTACTATATTTTCCTTCATGTTAGGAGCATTAAAAGGTTTGTCCAAGATTTTGATAAAAGTCTGCAGTCATTCTAGGTGACATCTGAGTTCTCACAACAAGTGCACACTATACACTGTAAGGATTCGGAGGTGAGAGCAGGGGCTCACAGAACTGCAAGTATGCGGTTTATATACATGTGTACACGTACTGATTAAACATGCATTTCATCATTCAATACAAGTGAATTGAGTGAGGCCAGACATATCTAGTCTTAATGTGTTGTGAGGTAGCGTGGTCGGCTGCGCGGCAGAAGACACGGGATCCAGGCACCAATGGCCACAGCACACGGTTTATTGCACAAACCAAAAGTCCAAAACAGCACACATGTGTTTCTCTGGCAGAAACTCAGGGAGTTGTGTTCACTCCCTCACACTAGGGACCCACGCCCATGTTCCTGTTTCCTTTTAACCCTCCTTTCAGCCTGCAGGGAAACAGCATTAACCCTGGAGTGGAGTTGCTTTCTATACATGGAGGGAGCACAACCGGGGCGAGACGTACCGGCCGTCATAGACAACCCCGGTCACAGTCTCACATACCCCCCCTCAGTTCAAGCGTGCGGGGTTGAACTCCCGCCATCAAACACAGGCCGCGGGAAAAGGCATCGGCGTTGCCCTGCAACCTACCGGCCCGGTGTTCAACCGTAAACCAGAAGTTCTGCAGAGAAAGGAACCACCGGGTAACCCGGGCATTCCGTTCCTTGGCGGACCTCATCCAGACCAGTGGAGAGTGATCCGTCACCAAGCGAAACTGCCGTCCCAGCAGGTAATAGCGTAGGGACTCCAATGCCCACTTGATCGCCAGGCACTCCTTCTCCACTGCGCTATAATTCCGCTCGGGAGGGGTGAGCTTCCTACTTAAGAAGGTGACGGGGTGTTCCTCCCCCTGAACCACCTGAGACAGCACTGCCCCCAGGCCGACCTCAGAGGCGTCAGTCTGTACTACGAACTCCTTCCGGAAATCAGGGTTGACAAGAACGGGCTGTCCGCACAGGACCCCCTTTAGGGCCCGGAAGGAGTCCTCGGCCTGCGGAGTCCAGCGCACCATGACGGACTTCTTGCCTTTGAGAAGGTCCGTCAAGGGGGCCGATAGTCCCGCAAAATTTTTTTACAAACCTCCTGTAGTACCCCACGATACCCAGGAAGGCCCTAACCTGCTTCGTGGTCAGGGGTCTAGGCCACTTCTGGATCGCCTCAACTTTGTTAATTTGGGGCTTAATCACTCCTTGGCCTATTACGTAGCCCAAGTAGCGGGCTTCCGTGAGCCCCAACGCACATTTCTTGGGATTGGCTGTCAATCCGGCTGTTCGGAGCGCGTTCACCATCGCTTGTACCTGTTCCAAGTGGGTCTGCCACTCGGAGCTGTAAATAATGATGTCATCAAGGTACGCTGATACATACGCCTGTTGGGGTTCCAGCACCAAGTCCATCAACCTCTGGAACGTGGCCGGAGTGCCATGTAACCCAAAAGGCAAGACAACATAGTGGAAGAGACCCTCCGGCGTAACAAAAGCGGTTTTCTCCTTGGCGGACTCCGTCAGTGGCACCTGCCAGTACCCCTTGGTCAGTTCGAGCGTGGTGAAATATCGCGCCTGTCCCAGCCTATCAATCAGCTCATCCACCCGGGACATGGGGTAGAGATCGAACTTGGATATTTCGTTCAATCTCCTAAAGTCATTGCAGAACCTTAAGGAGCCATCGGGTTTTGGTATTAGGACAGTGGGACTAGCCCATTCACTCCGGGATTTTTCGATGACCCCCAGGCATAGCATTGTCTTCACTTCCTCTGATATGGCTTGTCTTCGAGCCTCTGGTACCCGGTATGGCTTCAGGCGTACCTTCAGGTGAGGCTCGGTGACAATGTCATGTCGTATCAGACTTGTCCTACCAGGCAGCTTGGAGAAGACATCGGGGTTCTGCTGAACCAGCCGTCTGGCCTCTCGCCTCTGTTGCTTGGTGAGGGCTTCTCCAATCCTTACTTCCGGTTCGTCCTCTCCGGAGGTCGCTGGAGCCGGGTCTGAACGACCCGAAGAGGAGGGAGATGGGGAAAAATCAACCATCAGGCTTTCCCGTTCCTGCCAAGGTTTTAACAGGTTGACATGGTATATTTGTTCAGGTTTCCGCCTACCGGGCTGCAATACCTTATAGTTGGCCACCCCGATTCTTTCCTTTATCTCGTAGGGGCCTTGCCACTGAGCCAGGAATTTACTCTCCGCTGTGGGGATCAATACCAACACCCGATCCCCGGGTTGAAAGGTCCGCATGGTGGCTTGTCTATTGTAGCGGCCGCTTTGCGCGGCCTGAGCCTCCTGTAAATGCTCCTTCACAATTGGCATGACCGCGCTTATGCGGTTCTGCATTCCTAAAATGTGTTCAATCACACTTTTATGGGGGGTGGGCTCCTGCTCCCATGTTTCCTTTGCCAGGTCCAACAATCCCCGGGGATGTCGCCCGTATAACAACTCAAAAGGCGAAAACCCCGTGGATGCCTGTGGCACCTCTTGGATGGCAAACATCAAATAGGGAAGCATCATATCCCAGTCTTTCCCGTCTTTGGAAATCACCCTTTTGAGCATGGTTTTCAGGGTTTTATTGAATCGCTCCACTAAACCGTCCGTTTGAGGATGATACACAGACGTACGCAACTGCTTGATCTGGAGTAGCCGGCATAGCTGTTTGGTCACTTTAGACATGAATGGGGTCCCTTGATCCGTAAGGATCTCCTTGGGCAACCCCACCCGGCAGAACACAGCAAACAACTCCCGAGCTATAAGCCTCGCCGCAGTATGTCTGAGAGGTATCGCCTCTGGATACCGGGTGGCATAGTCAACGATCACTAGGATGTGGTTGGTGCCCTCGAGCGGACTTTACGAGGGGCTCCACCAGATCCATCCCTATCCGTTCAAAAGGGACTTCTATAATGGGTAACGGTACCAACGGACTGCGAAAGTGGGCCAGGGGTGCGGTAAGCTGACACTCCGGGCAGGTTTCGCAGAACCGTTTTACCTCCCCAAAGACCCCGGGCCAATAGAACCTTTGCAATATTCGCTCCTGCGTTTTCTTGACCCCTAGGTGGCCACTCATCAGGTGTTTATGAGCCAAGTCGAGGACCCGCCGGCGATACGGCTGGGGCACCACCAACTGCTCTACCCCCACGCCCCGTATTTCATCTACCCGGTAGAGTAAATCCTGCTTAAGAGCGAAATGGGGGTACCTTATCTGGGCACCGGGCAGCTGTGCCACCCCGTCAACCACTGTCACCCGACTCGGGCATGTATTAATGTAGGGTCCTGGAGTTGGGCTGTCCCAAACGTATCCGGGGACGCCTCCAACTCCGGGATGGGCTCGACCATCTCAGCCTCTCCTGCCAATACCTCTAGGGGCGACCTATCGGGTTCACATTCGGTCCCTATCATGGGGACCCCTACGGCAGGTGTCCCGGATTCGGGATTGTCGGGCTCAGGTCCCGGACTGTCCAATACCTGAGGGGACTTAGGAGGCCCCTTCCATAGAGTCCAAAAATACGGCAGATCCCTTCCTAGGATCACGTCATAGGGAAGAGTGTTCATAAGTCCCACCTCATGTTGCACCTGCCCGCAGGGTGCTGTGATGGTGACAACCCCCGTGGGATAGTCTCGGCGGTCCCCATGTATGCAAACCACCCCCACGGTACGTCCTGTGGCCTTTACTTCAGCCCTTAGGGTTGATCGCACAAGGGTCACTAAGCTTCCGGAATCCAACAAGCCTGTAACCGGACATCCATTCACCTGTATTTGGCACAAGTGGGGCTCAGTCTCCGGGGAGACAAGGTCCGCGGTACACACCGCCTGAGCATACATTGAACCCCGCCGGGTAACCCCACAATCCATGGGCTCCGTGGTGAGTGGACACTGGGCTTCCATATGTCCCACCCGCTGGCACCGCCAACATCTAATAGGGAAGGAAACCCCCCTGACGAGTTGTCGTTTAGGGTACATAGCCTTCCGGACCTCAGGGACGGCGGGCGCGGCCTCAGACGGGACGGTAGCGGACTCCCGCACCGGTGTCAGCGGTGGGTCCTTGGCCCGAGGCTTGGAGGGGCCGGACAGACGGGCGGCACGCAAAGTCTCAGTGTCCCATATCAAGTCCTGCGTAGCCACATGCCGCTCCACCAGGCACACTAATTGGTCCAGGGTACTTGGGTCGCCCTGTCCTACCCACCGTTGAATGGTGACGGGTAAAGTGCGCACAAAGCGATCAATCACTACCCTTTCCACCATTTGCGCAGGGCTCAGAGTGTCAGGCTGCAACCACTTCTTTACCAGATGCAACAAGTCAAAGGCCTGGGAGTGTACGGGTTTGACTTCCTCATAGAACCACTGATTTACCCGCTGAGCCCGTACATAGGTATTCACCCCCAACCGAGCAAGTATTTCGGCTTTCAGGGTCGCATATTCTATGGCGTCCTTGGTACAGAGGTCCAGGTACGCTTTTTGGGGCTCCCCCGTCAGATAGGGCGACAATACCTCAGCCCACTGGGGGGTCGGCAGCTTTTCCCGCTCGGCCACCCGCTCAAACACCGCCAGGAACGCTTCCACATCATCCCCCGGGGTCATCTTTTGCAACGCTTGTCTCACCGTTTTCCGGACGCTGCCGTCGTCACCCGGTCCCGGGGTTGTTGCTGCCGGTCCGGCACGGATCGACTTGGCCAGGAGAACCATCTGTTCTTGGTGCCTTTGTTCCTGCAATTGCAAGGATTGCTGCTGACGATCCAACGACCGGAGCAGGTGTGCATTGGTCTGTTGCTGCTGTGCATTAGCCTGTTGTTGCTGTGCATTAGACTGAGCCAGCTGCTTTAGTATGTCCTCCATGGCGTCGCAGGGTTTGGGCTGTAGTATAGCCGCTCGAATCCAGGACATGTGCTACCGGGTCACCAGGGATGGATGCTACACCTCACCGGGCTGGCATGCCTGCCGTTCTCCACCATCTGTGAGGTAGCGTGGTCGGCTGCGCGGCAGAAGACACGGGATCCAGGCACCAATGGTCACAGCACACGGTTTATTGCACAAACCAAAAGTCCAAAACAGCACACATGTGTTTCTCTGGCAGAAACTCAGGGAGTTGTGTTCACTCCCTGACACTAGGGACCCACGCCCATGTTCCTGTTTCCTTTTAACCCTCCTTTCAGCCTGCAGGGAAACAGCATTAACCCTGGAGTGGAGTTGCTTTCTATACATGGAGGGAGCACAACCGGGGCGAGACGTACCGGCCGTCATAGACAACCCCGGTCACAGTCTCACAGTGTCCAGAAGTATGCAAATCGCACACTTGCACTCACATGACCATTCACTCTTGCTGCCCGCTGAGGAGAATTGTAAAAGTGTACATTGCGAGTGATGTGAGAATTCAGAAGTATGCAGTCACAGTGACTGCATACTTTCATCAAAAACCTGGACAACCCTTTTGATTATAAAATTAGGCATTGTAAAATGCTCAATCCTAACAGTGTGTAATACAATGTCAGGGTTCAGCTCTGCTTGCTGGGTCCAGCAGTCATTGCATTGTCTCTCTCATAAGCAATTTTCATACTTACGGTCAAGTGATAACCAGCTTTTCTTCCAGTTTCTCTGAGTTTTTCACTGCACATTTAGAGGATTTTGAAGAGCAGCTAGTTGGCATGTGATTATATGTAAGCAAATCGCATATAAATGATGTGACATGTCTGACTACTTAAAAGACACTTGAAATGGGGAAGCGCCAAATTAAATTTTTGTTTTGGGAGCCAGAGAACCTAGATCCGTCTTTGAGAAGGCGTAAACTTGTAATTATCTATTATAACAATAACATTTTTTTATCTATCTATCTATCTATCTATCCATCTATTATCCATCTATCTATCCATCCATTATCTATCTATCTATCCATCTATTATCTATCTATTATCTATCTATCACTATCTATCTATTTATCTATTATCTATCTATATATCATCTATCTATCTATCTATCTATCCATCCATCCATTATCTATCTATCCATCTATTATCTATCTATCCATCTATTATCTATCTATCTATCCATCCATTATCTATCCATCCATCTATTATCTATCTATCTATTATCTATCTATATATCTATCTATCTATGTATCCATCTATTATCTATCTATTATCTATCTATATATTTATCTATCATCTATCTATCTATCCATCCATTATCTATCTATCCATCTATTATCTATCTCTCTATTTATCTATCTATTTATCTATCATCTATCTATCCATCCATTATCTATCTATCCATCTATTATCTATATATCTATCTATTTATCTATCATCTATCCATCTATCTATCACCACCTATATCTATTTGCTTACAAATATATGATTACATGACTACAAGACTGCAATGACAGCCACACAAAGCTTGGTCTCCGGTTATCGCTCGTCTTTAGCTCCCTCTATGCCTCAATCTGTATCAAAACAGGCAAGAAACAACAATCCTGTCTGGACAAAAGAGTATTTCAGTGGTTGCAAGACACTAAATGTGACAAGACACATAGCATCTAGACTCATAGGCTTGTAGATTGTAACGTTTCTATATGTCCTTTACAAAAGAACAAAAATATTTAAATTTGTGCAATAATTTATTATCTAGATAGATTTATAGTGATATTGATACTAAATATTGCACCGTTCTTATATTTGTCAGTGTATTTGGACTTTTAAATCTAGATGGATGTGCACAATACACAAAAGTAAAAAGCGCAGGATTCGGGGGCTCTTGTGGGTCTATGCTCTGTGATAAGAATGCATGTTGCTCCAGGCCTGTGGACAGAATCATCTTTTTGCCAAGACCGAACAAACTTAATGTTACCGTGATTGTCAGATTAGGTTTATAAATTGGCGTATAACAATGACACCTAAGGAATCACTGTGAATTTGAATCCTTCTATGACTAAGGAAATAATCAATCACGTAGGGCTGTGAGAACACATAATGTGAATATGAAAGCTCAGGATTATCAGTACATCAGCTACAATTTGTTTGTGTTACCTTACACGTTGCATGTCCAATCTTACATCCTCCGGACAAGCTTGGTGCTCAGAAAGCAGAGTCAGGGAAGGAAGCAAAGGAGATCAATACATTGGCTGTTAAATTAAAGAAAGGATGGTTAACACGTGTGAAGCAAATCTCCCAACATCTTTGCTCTTACATCGCGAGCTGTGTTAACTGTGATGCAGAGTGTATTTTACCTATCTAGCTATGCATGAATGTAATATTTTTCTATTTCCAATATGATGATATTATTCCTTGTCACTGTGGTTGCTTATATTGATGGCTGCTAGACAAAGAAAGGCTGCTGAAGGTTGCTTTAAGGTTTTAGTGATTGAAGGTGCGTCGGTCATATTCACCTTTGTAGGAGCATTTTAACATATTAATATATTCTTTTTATTGCAGATAGAAAGCTTTCCATGGAAAAGTAAGCATAAAAATAACTCACTTTATCAATTCTCATCTTCTCTGATTCAGCGCTGACTTATATTACAAGCTGTAGATAAGGACAATAATTAATAATTAAAATGTAAGGTATTTTTTTTATTGAGATTGCATCTTTACATAATGATGATATTATATTCAGCAAAGTTGCCCTTGCAGTGTGTTATCCAAATGACCACAGCCTATTATTTGCTTTCAAGCACCACTCCAGCGGTTTTTTTTATTGCACTGCTGGAGTGGTGCTTTAAATCTAAGTCCCCTTCCCCTTGTATTATTCTCACCTGCAACAGTCTTCACCTTTTATCACCTGTTAATCTCCAGCGATTTGTGACCTGCTGGCAGCTCCAGTGTTTTATGGAGCACGATGGAGGTCACAACTCAGTACATCTCTATGAGACCCTAGTTATGGCCGAATTCTTAGGGGTACTTTGCATGTTGCAACATCGCTAGAAACGGCTAGCGATGTCCAGCGCGATAGCACCCGCCCCCGTTGCACATGCGATATCTTGTGATTTCTGCTGTAGTGAACAATATCGCTATGGCAGCTTCACACGCATATACCTGGTCGGCGACGTCGCGGTGACTGCTGAACAATCCCTCCTTCAAGGGGGAGGTGCGTTCGGCGTCACCGCGACGTCACTAAGCGGCCGGCCAATAGAAGCGGAGGGGCAGAGATGAGCGGGACGTAACATCCCGCCCACCTTCTTCCTTCCGCATTGCCGGTGGACGCAGGTAAGGAGATGTTTCTCGCTCCTGCGGCTTCACACACAGCGATGTGTGACGCCGCTGGAGCGAAAAACAACATCGTACCTGCAGCTGGAGCGACATTATGAAAATGAACGATGTGACAGAGATCACCGATTTTTGACTGTTTCACGCTCGTTCATCGTCGCTCCTAGCATTTACACATTGCGGTGTCACTACCGGCGCCGGATGTGCGTCACAACAACCGTGACCATGACGATATTTCGGTAGCGATGTCGCAACGTGCAAAGTACCCCTTACTCTCATAGAGATGCATTGGGAGCTTGTGACGTTACTCCTGACTCCACCAATCAGAAGTTACAGTCACAAGATGTCCACCGATTCTGTAGTATAACCTATGAAGCCTCATTTAGAGAACAACTCTTCATAGGTTACTCTCAGTCATTTCTTAATAGCATTGACGTCAGTTACTCAGTAACGACATCATTCGTGAGACATTCTGGGTCTTGTACTGCCCTCTGCATGAGGCGGCGAGAGTGGTGGGGTGGTGTAAGGTTAGTGACTCTAAATAAGATAGAAAAAAAAATACTGGCAGTATCCAAGCACTTATAATCGCAGACTTCAGCTCCCCTCAACCGGTAGACAAGGATGAGCTGCTACACTTGTAGAAAAAAAGTCATATGACATTCAAAAAAAAAAAGAAAACCAAGTTGCACTCACCATCAGTAAAACGAGTCTTTATTGGGTACACATTAAAAGTCATGGCAGGGTTGCATACCGAGGATGCAGGGCATACAGACTACAGTCATTTCGCGTGTCAAGCATGCCTCTACAGGTCCTGCCTGAACTTTTAATGAGTACCTAATAATGACTTATTTTATGGATACTGAGTATAACTTGGTTTTCTGTTTTTTGTTTTGAATTGTGTAAGGTTAGTGATGTCATCAACACTCTCGCGGGTCTCACAGAGAGCAAAGCTAGACCCAGGATATCTCACGAGCGATGACATTACTGAGTTACTGACATTACCACTCATGAGAAATGACTCTGGGTGATTTATGAAGCTTTGGTCTCAGAATGAGGCTCCATATGTTCTACTACAGAATCGGTGGACGTCGTGGATGTTGTGGAATCCATGAATTACATCAGAGCTGTGGACTTTTTGGGAAGAGCTAAAAAAGTGGTAATTGAAGTAGTGTCTCTTGTTTTTATGTTTTTAATTTTTTCTTTTTATCTCTTTCAAGTTTCCATTTTTAGACTATGTTGGATTCGATTGATTACTTAGGAATCTTCTTGGCTTATAATTGACTAATTTCTCTGTCTACATTTGTATGCCTGGCGATTGTCTTGCTCTTAGTCCAATTTTGCTTCCTTTTGCAGCCTCCTACCCCTAACTATGACCTTTTTACAGCACCAAAGTTTGGGCCCACATTGACTTCTATGGGGTTCAGGGTCCAGAGTCATGTTCAAGTATTGAACCAAACTTTGGGTTACAGTTTGGTACAATTGGTAAATCCGAACATCCATGGGTCGGCTCATCTCTAATGAAGATAAAAATTGTGTTCAGGAGTAGGGTTGACTGAACCCGAATGGTAAAGTTTGGGGATTGTACCGGTCACTGGGTGTCCAGGGCTCAAACTCTGAGTTCTGGTGTTGTTCATATGCTAGCCACTTGATTACGCTTCGTGGTACTTGGGTATGCTTGTTGCTCAGCCCAGTGAGAACTGCTTGCAGTCTCTGAATGGCTCTCACTGGGGGTACAAACATTTTTGGATGCTGTGTGTAAGACAAACAAACAAAAAAAATCACCCTCTCCTTGAAATGCTCTGCTTATCGCATGCTGTATGTGGGCAGAGGGCCCAATCATTGACTTCATTATACTCATTACTTGAGTTGAACCAGTTAGTTTTTGACTTATATAGGGTTCGGGCTCCGGGATCAACTTCAGGTCTAGTCAAAATGCCGAAAGGAACCTTTCACTAAATTTCAATCAAACCCAAACTCCCAAGCCTGCATTCACCACTATTGTTGACTAATATGGGGTTCAGAATTAAGTTCAGGTCAAGTGTGGGTCCCAAAATGAACCGTAAATTAAATTGCAACTGAACAAAAAAAAAGCAAAAGGGTTGAAGCAGTACATACTCACCGAGTCTCCCCGCAGCCGCAGCGATACTTCCGGGGCCAATAATTATCCCTCATACATATTCACTGCTTTCCCTGCCCACTGGTGTCTCTGATTGGCTGCAGTCAGATAGTGCCCCCACCCTCTCTTACAGCATTATACTGCTGGTGTAAAATAAATAAATAAATTTAAAAAGTGTTGTGCAGTCCTCCTATATTTTGATACCAGCACAGATAAAGCATATGGATACAGCTTGAAGCCCCCAGCCGTGTGCTTATCTTGGCTGTATATCCAAATAAAAGAAAACACGTGCCTTTTTTCAATTATTTAAATAAATAATTTTAAAAAAACCATACTGCGGTTCCCCCCCAATTTTGATACCCACCATGATAAAGCCCCACAGCTGAGGGCTGGTATTCTCAAACTGGGGAGACGCATGGTTATTTCCCCCAGCCTAAAAATAGCAGCCTGTAGAAGCCCAAGACTGTCATACCCAGTAGATGTGACAATCCTGGAACTTTACCCAACTCTTCCAGTTTGCCCTGCTACGGTAGCAATCGGGGTAATAAAGGGGTTAGTGGCAGCCCACAGCTGCCACTAAGCCCTAGATTAGTAATGAGACCCCCCCATTATTAATCTATAAGTGAAAATAAATAAACACAAACACCCAAATAAAATACAAAAAGCACCCTCTTTCACCACTTTGTTAACCCAAAAAGACCCACGTCCGACACAATCCACATGAGGTCCCACGACGATTCCAGCTTTGCTACATCTGACCTGACAGTGTGAGGCCATATAACATGATCACCTGCTGTAACTTCAGGCAGAGATTGAGCCACAGCGATGAGCAGTGACATCACTAGGTTAGTTGTGGTCACAGCTGAAGGTTCCCATGGCCCTCTACCTCAGGGGACCTCAGGTTACTTTCTGAGGTTAGGTCTCTGAGTTCATTGAGGTCCCCTGAGATCAGTTTTCCTGTGATCACAGGTGGAGGGCCATGGGAACCTGAAGCTGTGACCGCAACTAACCCGAGTGATATCACTGTTTATGGCTGCAGCTCAGTCTCTGCCTGAAGCTCACAGTGGGGAGCCGCTTTCTGTGCCTTCAGATGTAGCAGAGCTGGAATCAAAGTGGGACCTCACAGTAGGGATTATGCTGAACCTGGTTCTTTTGGGGGTTAATAAATTGGTGAAATGGGGTGTTATTTTTAAATAAAGGATTTTTCTGTGTGTTTCTGTTTATTTCTTTTTTACTTATAGAATTAGTGGTGGGGTATCATACATCCCTACACATCACTAATCCAGGGCTTAGTAGCAGCTCGCATCTGTCATTAACCCTTTATTACCTTGATATCCTGAATGCCCTAGTGCCTTGGCAAAGTGCCGGAATCGTCATATCTAATGGATGCGGCAATCCTGGGCAGCTGCAGGCTGCTATTTTTATCAATCAATCAGAGACACTGTCTCAGAGGGTGGGGTGTGGTCCAACGGCAGCCAATCAGATATACTGGTGGAATGGAAAAGAAATGAATATGCATGAGCTATAATTAGCGGACCCGGAAGTAGCGCTGCAGCTGTGGGGAGACTGCGAGGATGGTAAGTTTGTACTTTTTTAACTCTTTTTTATTTTCTTTCTTTTACAGCCCCCCTACACCATTTTGCAACACATGACTTTTGCTTCTAATTGAATTTAATAGGTTCGGCTAGGATCACTAGCGGGTTCGATGATCCTGAACTGATCTGATCCTTGGCAGGATCGCTCATCTCTACTCATTATAAATGAAATCATACCCTACTGTAACTTAGGGGAAACAGATTATTTTGTAATACAATCAGATTCAAATTCAATATATGGTAATTAAGGCTAGAGATGAGCGAAACAGAAGTTTAAAATTCAGTGTTCGTAGCAAACACAGACTTCAGAAAAAAAAAAAAAATCAGTGTTTGAGTTTGGAGTTCAGGTGCTTTACATATGCTAACCAATCAAACGAGCATCGCTCTGCTTGGGTATACTTGTGCTTGGCAAAGTGAATGGCTCGCGCAAAGGTAAAATCAGCATTATTGGATGTAGTTTGTACACAAATAAGAAATTAAAAACCATGTTCTCCCTTTTAATGAGGTTCAGATCAAGTTCGGGTCCAGAGCAGATTGTTATCTAAAGTCTGGCTAAACCCACCAAACCCGAACTTACACGGGTCCACTAATCTCTAATTAAGGCATGATATGCCACAGACTTGAACATAGCACAAGTACCTGTGTAGACTCGTATGTGGGCTCCTTTGTCTCCAACAGCAAATTATGTAAGTAATATAAATAATTCAGCCCTTTACATACAGCTATTAATGTAGTTGCATCACATATAACATATTGTATGCAGTTCTAGATATCTGTGGATAGCACTAATTACCACAATGATTATAAAAATTAGAAATATTTCAGCTATGAAAAACTCGACTTGTGATCAATCATCTACATATATATATATATATATATATATATATATATATATATATATATGTATATATATACAGTACAGACTAAAAGTTTGGACACACCTTCTCATCTCTAGAACAACTATTAAGAGGAGACTTTGTGCAGCAGGCCTTCATGGTAAAATAGCTGCTAGGAAACCACTGCTAAGGACAGGCAACAAGCAGAAGAGACTTGTTTGGGCTAAAGAGCACAAGGAATGTATATTACACAGTGGAAATCTGTACTTTGGTCTGATGAGTCCAAATTTGAGATCTTTGGATCAAATCACCGTGTCTTTGTAGAAAAGGTGAACGGATGGACTCTACATGCCTGGTTCCCACCGTGAAACATGGAAGAGGAGGTGTGATGGTGTGAGGGTGCTTTGCTGGTGAGACTCTTGGGGATTTATTCAAAATTGATGGTATACTGAACCAGCATGGTTACCACAACATCTTACAACGGCATGCTATTCCATACAGTTGCGTTTAGTTGGGCCATCATTTATTTTTCAACAGGACAATGACCCCAAACACACCTCCAGGCTGTGTAAGGGCTATTTGACTAAGAAGGAGAGTGATGTGGTGCTACGCCAGATTACCTGGCCTCCACAGTCACCAGACCTAAAGCCAATTGAGATGGTTTGGCGTGAGTTGGACCGCAGAGTGAAGGAAAAAGGGCCAACAAGTTCTAAGCATCTCTGGGAACTCCTTCAAGACTGTTGGAAGACCATTTCGGGTGACTACCTCTTGAAGCTCACCAAGAGAATGCCAAGAGTGTGCTAAGCAGTAATCAAAGCAAAAGGTGGCTACTTTGAAGAACCTAGAATATAAGACTTATTTTCAGAGTCATGAAAATAAAGAAAACTCTTTGAATGAGGTCTGTCCAAACTTTTGGTCTGTAATGTATATATATATATATATATATATATAAAAATCTCAAAGGTCTTATATAAACAACTAGCTGTAGTACCCGGGCGTTTCCCGGGATAGTAACTGTCTCTCTCTTAGTCTCTGTCTGTGTGTCGCTGTCTGTCTGTCTCTGTCTGTCTCTTTCCTTGTCTGTCTGTGTCTATGTCTCTGTCTGTCTGTTTCTCTCTGTCTGTATTTGTATCAGTCTATCTGTCTCCATCTCTGTGTCTGTCTGTCTCTCTCTACCTCTGTGTCTGTCTCTATGTGTGTGTCTGTCTCTCTCTTTCTCCGTCTGTCTCTTTCCCCATCTGTCTCTTTCCCCGTCTGTCTCTTTACAGGTCTGTCTCTTTCCAGGGCTGTCTTTTTCCAGGGCTGTCTCCTTGCCCGTTTGTCTCTTTCCAGGGCTGTCTCTTTCCACGCCTGTCTCTGTCTGTCTCTCTGTCTGTCTCTTTGCCCATCTGTCTTTTTGCCCATCTGTCTCTTTGCCCATCTGTCTCTTTGCCCATTTGTGTCTCTGTCTGTGTATCTGTCTGTCTTTTTCTGTCTCTCTCTATCTGTCTCCCCACCGACATCATATTACCTCACACATAAGATTCTTATACTAACAGTTTATTTTGTTCCTATAGCAACCACTGACAGTTGCTATTAATAACCTATAGCTCCCACCTCCATTCAGTTTAATGGAGGCAGGATTTTGGAGAGTAACTGTAAAGCACGGGGTTAAATTTTCCCGTCAAAACATAGTCTATGACGTTCCGTGAGTCACATGAGGTGTCTGTGCAAAATTTTGTTATTGTAAATGCGATGGTGTGGATTCCTTTAGCGGACATACCTACATACACACAAACACACATACACACATACATACACTCAGCTTTATATATTAGATTTATAACCAGGACTCTGAGACTATGACATGGGGAACTTTCACTGCATCTAAAGAAAAGGTTTTTACAGCAAAGCAGGAGAAAACTCTTAAACATAGTTTAATTAAGCATAAAATTAGAAAATAAATATTTTTGTAATTTACTGCTATTAAAGCATATGCACCCTTCAAAACCAGCTTTCATCTTCTGTAATAAGCTCCGTGGCATTGTCAGTGGGTTTTATCTGTCCATCAAAGGGGTCGCGCTTGTGCAGTTTCTTTCATCCTAAAAAAAAATAGTACCCCTGGCATACAAAATATAGTGAGATGCTGCCTGCACTCACACAGTTCTGACAGCTCACTGAGGATCCAGAATGCTAAGGACTGGAGCAGGTGCAGTGATTACGGGCACATTCCCCATGATCACACTGGTCTGACAGCACATGAAGGATCTAGAATGCTGGAGAGCATGTGCAGTGACTGCAGGCACATTCCCCGTGCTCACACTGATCTGACAGCACACATAGGATCTAGAATGCCGGGGAGCATCACAGTGATTGCAGACACATTCCCTGTGCTCACACAGGTCTGACAGCATATGGAGGATCTAGAATGCTGGAGAGCATGTGCAGTGATTGCAGGCACATTCCCCGTGCTCACACAGGTCTGACAGCATATGGAGGATCTAGAATGCTGGGGAGAATGTGCAGTGACTGCAGGCACATTCCGTGTACTCACACAGGTGTGACAGTGCACGGAGGATCTAGAATGCTGGGGAGAATGTGCAGTGACTGCAGGCACATTCCCTGTACTCACACAGGTCTGACAGTGTGCAGGTGATTCAGGATGCTGGGGAGCATGTGCACTGACTGCATACACATTCCCTGTGCTCACACAGGTCTGACAACTGGGTGACATCATTCTTCAACTGCGCTCATTGTCAGACCTGTGTGAACACGGGGAATGTCTCTGAAATCACTAGTATTCCAAATATTTGTTTAGGCTAAATGTTCTTCTGTAAAGTTCAACTTCAATTGCTATAACCATTGTCTACATCATATTAGTACTGGGAAATTAGATCACGGGGACAGGGATCAATAAGATTTCACTGTACAGTATGTTGGTGCTATATAAAAATTGATCAATTACATAATAAATAATTAGAATGATCATTGTAACACTTTACGCTTGGCTCCGCCATAGAAAATCCCAATGGATGAAAAAATGAATGACCCTACTTAACAAAAAAAATGAAATTGTTATTTTTTACTTTAGATAGTTAATATCTAAAAATTGCATGATCATTAAAAATAATAATAGTACTGCATTTGTGCATTGTTTGCTTAGAACTGACTGGTAGTATTTTTTTTCCATTACACAAACCCCAATATTTGGTCGTATCAATGATCTTTTCCTAGGTGCCCAAATAACAAGTTAGTTCAGAGATAAAAGAAAGTGTTCATAGAGAGTGCTATAGAAAACAATCCTGACACAATCAGACTATGTCCAGAATAGATGGGAATTAAACAACTGAGCCTCGGAGGATTGCTGAAATATGTCTATCTGAGGGCAGCTTTAGCACCTTTAAATCTAATGTAATCTTGGTGTAAACAATTCCCAAGCTTTGTGCTTTGTGCACGCAATAAGACTTTAGGACGCAGTTTACAGAGAAGAATGGAAAACCATGTCCTTGTGAAGTATTTATACCAAGTGTTGCTCTTTGTAAGCTTTACCTTCTTTCCAATTCTGTTTCATGGCACAGTACAGTAAAGTAGAGAGTGACGTTCACCTTCTCTTCTTTCACTCTATGGTTAGAGGTCAACGTCTCCTCTTTCACTATCAGGGTCAGTTCCTTTTAATCCCAGAAATTAGCCACCTGAGGCTTGTGTTGCTTCCAAGGAACTGCCGGCTGCCTGTGCGGCAGGATAGGACATTGATAAAAAAAATATCAAATACATCTATAGCAGATGTTGTAATAAAGGGGTTCTGTTCCTTTTTCTATGAGTTAATCACATTATATTTGGAACGACGACCTACTGTACGGTACATATGAGTGTTGTTGTGTAGGTATCAGACACATCAAGAGTTGTTAAAAACAAAATGTAATATATAAATCAGATTTAAATTATTGTTCTGTAATATTATCAGGTAAAATTTGTTCTTTAGGTAAAATAAAGTTTGCAAATGTCATGGCCCAAGCTGAACGTAGATCTAACCTGAAATCTAGTATCTGATATATATATTCGAATTTGATGCCCATAAACAACCAGAAATGTTCAGTTTTCAGTTATAGTAAAAAACAGCAGAATATAGATTTTGTACTATAATACTTTATGTGCCTGCAACTTCTATATAACAAACACTCAAGTTTTGCTTTGCAAAATGTATCAAAAGTAAGCTACTTTTTTATTTTTTTTTAGAAGAGTTATATAAAATCCAAAAAAAGGGAATACAACTTGTCTTTTATTTGTGTAAATTAACTTGAATTGGAGAAAGCTGCGATGCCACACAAAGCAAGTAAGAAATTCATATTTCTATAATGTCATACAACCTTTATCAGTAAAATCATTAAAGGGATTTTTTGAGGTTAACTAAATTTTCCCTCAATTGCCACATGACCACAAGGATGTGATTTGCATACTGGTCTATTATATTCTCATCCGATTCTTTCAATATTCTATTTGGCATGTGAGCGCCCACTTGATCTGGCAATTATGGGGATCCTAATGGTACATATAACACATTGCAAGGATTCACCAATCTGCAGTCACATCATCAAACACCAGAAATAAAATCTACCTCCCCACATACATCTCCTTACACTTATTCCTAATGCATAGTATAAAATAATCAAATAAGCTATTCAGCTTTAAATTGGTTTAAAGACAGAATGGTTTAGGTAAACGGGTAGGAAAAAGGAAGTAAGGTTAGGCATAGAATCGCCAAATGGAGATTAAACCATGAGAAATTAGCATTTCTTATCAAAATACAATTACTTTGTTTTATTTCAAACAGTTATAATAAATATACTCTGTACAATATAGGTATAATTTCCAAAATGTAGCTTACATTGTGAGATCTGATGGCTTCAGTCACGTGACCTCACTGGGAATAAAAATTAATGTGATTGGTCAGTGTCCTATATGTTTATTACCCCTCTTAGCCACAACCTCCCTCCTTACCCCTCTTAGCCTCACCCTCCCTCATTAACCCTCTTAGCCTCATCCTCCCTCATTACCCCTCTTAGCCTCACCCTCCCTCATTACCCCTCTTGGCCTCATCCTCCCTCATTACCCCTCTTAGCCACACCCTCCCTCATTACCCCTCTTGGCCTCATCCTCCCTCATTACCCCTCTTAGCCTCACCCTTCCTCATTAGCCCCTCTTAGCCTCACCCTCCCTCATTACCCCTCTTAGCCTCACCATCCCTCATTACCCCTCTTAGCCTCACCCTTCCTCATTACCCCTCTTAGCCTCACTCTCCCTCATTACCCCTCTTAGCCTCCCCCTCCCTCATTACCCCTCTTGGCCTCATCCTCCCTCATTACCCCTCTTAGCCTCACCCTTCCTCATTACCCCTCTTAGCCTCACCCTCCCTCATTACCCCTCTTAGCCTCACCATCCCTCATTACCCCTCTTAGCCTTACCCTTCCCCATTACCCCTCTTAGCCTCACTCTCCCTCATTACCCCTCTTAGCCTCACCCTCCCTCATTATCCCTCTTAGTCTCACCTTCCCTCATTACCCCTCTTAGCCTCACTCTCCCTCATTACCCCTCTTAGCCTCACCCTCCCTCATTACCCCTTAAACCACATCAACATATAAAAACATCTACATTTTACTATACAAGTAGAATTATCAGTTAAGAACATATATATTGCGAGCAAAATTATTTGGCAAGTAAGTATTTTCACCATATCATCATTTGTATGTAGATAATCCTACTCTAAGCTGTATAAACTTTAAAGCTTATTGGATGAAGCAGATCAGGTCAGGTGTATTTATGTAATGAGAGAGGGTGAGGCCTAAGAATATCAACACCCTTTATCAAGGTGTGTAGAATTATTACACAGGTTGTTTTCCTCTAGCAAAAAGAGCCAAAAAAGAGATTTAACTGACTCTGAAAAGACAAAAATAGTTAAAAGTATTACAGAGGAATACAGCAGTGTTGAAATTGCTATTGGGGCATGATCACAGAACTAGTGATGATCAAGCACTAAAATGCTCGAGTGCTCGGTACTCGAATCGAGCAGGGCTCAACTTGAGTAACGAGTGTAATGAAAGTCAATGAGCATTTTTCCAGAAGACCTCAACAAGATGGCTGGGAGGGGGTTAGATAAATTGCTGAAATGGATAGAAACAGCACTCAAATGAAATGGGAAGAGTCTAGGGAAGACACCTGGATGCATCTCTGACTGCCAGGTCACTTCTGGGGACTAAATAAATAATTAATTTAAAAAATGATGTGAGGTCCCGCTATTTTTGATATACAGCTGGGGACTGATATTATTCGGCTAGGAAGGTCTATGGCTATTTGGACATTCCAGCCTAAAAATACCAGCCAGTAGGCACCCCAGAATTAGTGCATCACATTAGATGTGCCAATTCCAGTGGTTTTCTAGGCTCTACCCAATTGTTCTGGTGCGGTGGCAATTGGGGTAATATTTTTGGGGGTTGATGTCTGCTGTGTAATAAAAAAAAACACAGGAAAAAATAGTTTATTTCAATAAAAACTCCCCCATACTATCCCTCTTTCACCAATTTGTTATCAAAAATGTTCCCACGAAGTGCCATCATAGTTCATGTTCCCCAAATGCATCTCTGATGACTGTGAATAGTAGTAAGGTTCAACTATTCACAGGTGCTGGGTAGTGACGACAACTCTCACCAGAGCTACAAGCTCAATGCTCCACTCAGCTTATATAAGACCCAATGACACAATACGGCCGGCAAATCACAGTAATGCCAATTAATTAGTAATTAATAAATAATAATAAAGTAATTGGCGGTCTAACAGCTGCAAAACATGTGGGGTGGGGTCTCTAGCATAGCGCTCGAGCACATGCGGTACTCAGACAAGTAATGAGTGTACCGGAGCACCCTTTTGCGCGATCAAGTATTGAGCAGCGGTGAAAACGCTCGTTCATCACTATACAGAAATATCAACTTTTGTTAAAAACAGTCAACAGGTTTTCAAAAATGTGATGAGAAAAAAAGACGCACATTAACAGGCAAATATTAGAGAAGAATCAAACATGAATTGAGCAGAAACGCTTTATGCAACGGTGTCATAATCCCAAACTGCAACCTTCCTGGAGTGCTCAGAAGTACAAGATGTACAGTGCTCAGAAACATGGCAAAGGTAAGGAAGGCTGAAATCAACCACCACTGAGAAAAATATAGTACATAATGTAAAACATCAAGACTGGGACAAAATACAGTATATCTGAAGACAGATTTTTCAAAGGTTTTATAGACTGATGAGATGAATGTGACACTAGATAGAACAGATGGATGGACCTATGGCTGGTTCAGTAATGGATACAGACCTTTATCTTGACTCAACAGCCAAAAAGGCGGGGTATTACTATGGGCTGGTATTATTAAAGATGACCCAGTGGGACATTTTTGGGTTGAAGATAGACTGAAAATGAACTCCAAAACATACTGCTAGTATTTAGAAAAGACTTCCTTCAAGCAGTAGTACAGAAAAAAGTCTATATCTTTAAAAAAGAGGCTATAATTTCTATGCAGGACAATGCTCCATCACATGAGTCAAAGTATCCACTGCTTGGGTAGCCAGTAAAAGCCTTAAAGGGGTGGTTTGAAGTCAAACTAAAATTCCATCTAAATCCCGATTAAGGATCGTAATTTAAGCTATTTTCTAATATACTTGTATTACTGTTCCCTAACTATACTATCTAACTGCTATTTTATTTTTTTCCTATTTCCTGTGTGATGATCCTTTGTTTGAGAATACCAGTGCCAGGCACTCTCACAGTGTACCACAGAGTTACAGGCAGTGAACTGGTAGGTTGAGAGTGGTTGTTTTGTCAGTATTTTGTACCTACATTACCTCCTTTATTATTATTATTTATTATTATAGCGCCATTTATTCCATGGCGCTTTACAAGTGAAAAAAGGTATACGTACAACAATCATTAACAGTACAAAACAGACTGGTATAGGAGGAGAGAGGACCCTGCCCGCGAGGGCTCACAGTCTACAGGCATCTGTTGTATCCTGTCTGTAAATTTGTTTGTATGATCTTAGCTGGTACACACCTTTGCCTTTTTACTATGTTTTTAATGAAATTATCATGGAATTATTATAAAAATGTCCTTATTAAGTTGCCTATGCTTTTAATAACACTCAAACAAAGTGTCATCAGAGCAGGGGGCAAATGCTACTGTCACTGTTGCAGCCCCTGCCTCCTCCCTGAAACAAAGCGTCATCAGTGAGGCCTGTTTCAGGGGCTGCTGTATCCCTGGTATGTACCTCCCTGCTCTCGGTGCACTATATGATCTGTACAGTGACAGCATCCACTCTGTTGTCAGCCCAGATCAGTAATAATCTGCCAGCATTGTTTTTACTACTTTCTGATCCATCCATTTACCATACTTTGTGGTCAGTAAATTTTAGAGCATAATTAACTTTTTTTTTTTAAACAAGTGGAATCAATTTATTTAAGATTGAATAAATTTGATGCAAAACCAAACATCCTATCCATATTTCATCAATGCTGTCTTATACCAATTTATTGCAGATTTAGGCATCTCTAGATGGCAGTTCACAGATCCATATAATGTTTACCACCTCTCGCTTCAGCCAAATCTTACTGAAACTTTCTGACAACTGGTGCAACAACTCTCTTGCCTGTTGATCAAATTTTGCAGGAATCACAATGTTAATGAAACCCAAGCATGAAAGGTTGAGCATTATCTTCATTAGAGGGCGAATATAGCAATAATAATTTAATGTTTGTTGGCATCTAGGCCTACAATGGATGCATAATGCTTATGGAATGGATTATTTCTCTGTATTCAGCACATATGTGTGCTTACTGACAAGGTAGAAATCCGAGACATTTGCAATATGCTGCAAAGAGTTACTAAAAATAAGTGTTTGGAAAGTTATAGTTTAAGACACTTGTGTGCATGAATCAGCTACTTTACCTTTTTATTGCTACCATTTCAGCACTGCTATTATATTTACCATTGAATATACTCAATTTCATTTTTTCAATTGATATAATTATATTACAGTTATTATGGCCATATATTGCCTTAGTACAGCATTGGGTCATAGGATATCTAGGCCATGCTTAGTAATAAAATTGTTTTTGTAAGAATCCGGCATACAACATATAAACCTGAATTATGTAGACCATAACCAGTGCTAATATTGGAAATTTCATATCTTGCTTTCTCTCCTATTGCAGTATCCCTTTGTTCTACAACACTCTATTAATAACACCCCGCAGCTAAAAAATATTCATGAAACTGAGAGCTGTCCAGATAAGAGAAGAGGTCGTGACCCAGCCGGTGCTAGCTCATCACTGAATGGACACCAATCTGAGCATAAGAGAAAGCCTGTCAATACAACCTGATGGGAAAGCAAAATACCAAATTAAAACAAAGGAAGATGGAAGCATCTTTGATTGGCCTCCTGCCTAACTAAATGTAAGTACACATACAATCAAAAACGCCTTTGCTTCACATATTCACTATGTGAAAAAGAAAGACCTTACGTGAATCATTTACAATACACATAACATATATAACATACATAACACGGGATATATGTATATATAGATGTATATACCTATCTATCTTTATATACATACAGTGTATCATTTAATATATATACAGTATATATATATATATATATATATATATATATATATATATATATACATATAAGTCTCATATCTTGAAATAAGGACATGGTAACATAACATATATAGTAGCTTTAGAAGATGAAAGACGTCAAATAAAAATATAACATCTGCAGAAAATAAAGACAAATATATTAAAATGAATTCTCATTTTATTATGGATTTTGCTTCATGCAAAGATGTTCAATACTCTATAATCACTCAGTAAATATAGTGGATGAGCAGGGTCTTATTAAAACTGGATGGATCTGATTTAGAAAAGCAACTTTCAAGTAAGTTAGAAAATTTCTAATATTAAAGATCATTCATGAAGCCACTCTATCGATTAGGAAAGAGGTGGGACAGATATAAAGAGTGGGAGGACCCGCTACGTTCATGCATTACTTCGACAGCCGTTTGATTCCTATGGAAACTCTGCAATGCTTCATTCTCTCTGTTTTAGAGTTGCTGTTGGTCCCAGCAGCAGAATAACCTATGAATAGGTTTATTTTGAGGAATCCATGAATAGAAGACATTGCCCATTGTTTACATATCACTAAATTGTAGAAAAAGTCACTAAAACCCAGAAACTCTGACTAGGTTAACAGATTGTAGTGGCTTTTAGGTATGAGACATTGAAAATAATAACAGGTAATGGCTGTATTAATAACCAGTATACATGATAGCGTCTGGCGGAAGAGAGGATTCAGGACATTTAGGGGCAAACATACTCAGGGGCCCAGGAGGTTAGGGGGCCAACTTCCCCTTCCAAAGCAGCAGGCAGCTTTAGTTGGAAACACAATGAGGGGCCCATATATTTTCTTGCACTGACCCCTCTACTGTCTATGTCCACTATATTAGGAATAACATTATTGTTGGCGGAGTTTGCCATTCATGAGTTAGTGAAAATGAAAATCAACAACATACATCAGTTTGGATGCAAATTTTAATATTTTAACCATTTGACGTCATATCATCAGTCCAAAAAAGGTTTCCTCTTCCTGAATATTGTTTGGATCAATCAGTATATAAAATAAATCAGCATATAAAATTGTAGAAAATATTAGTTGTAAGACTACGTTTGACAACCAATGAATGAATGAATAAAGAAAAAAAATATTTGGTACTACAATTGGTAACTTCAATATACTACATTAAGTCTAGATGTGTAGCATTCAAATCTATAGAACCAATAGATAATGAGATAAAAATAATGTAGTATACAAATTATTGTATTATTCCGGAGAATAATAATAATAATAATAATAATAATAATCATCATCAAAGGGCAGCACAGAGTAAAGTGGTGATGTTCCTGGTCTCAATACGTAAGGTTGTATACAATATTGACTCAAGGTCATACAAAAAGAAAAAAAGACATGACAGCATCATAATAACAACTATACGAAATCAACATTTCAATCTAAGATAAATGCATTTGCTAAATCATAGATCTTTAGGTTTTCGAGTTGAAATGCCATTTTCACCTATGCTGAGAGCAAATGTTAGTGAAAACAACTGTTCCATGTCTTCTTTAAACAAGAACGATGGAATTTATCACTTTGTAGTGTCATCTACTTATAGAGCATATTATTTATAAATATAAGAATTCCTGCGCAGATACTGCATTTGGTGTGGATTTTCTGCTGGTGTATATACACATCAAAACTCAAGTGAATTACATGAATTTCCTTCAATGCATTGAAAAGGATGAATTTGCACAGAAAACATGACATGACAAAGACTAAAAAAAAGCAGCAGTGCAGAATAATTCACATATGGAAAATATCCACAATCAGGGGCGTAATGGCCATGGTTGCAGAGGTCACGACCAGGCCCAGGGGTACAGGGGGCTTGCTCACCCCAGCACCAACTTCAGTTGGATGTGCATCTGAGGACACAAATCCAGCTGAAATGTATTTCTGCAAAGAGACCCGTTGTGTCCATGCACTGCAATACATGCTGTTAGCCAATCAGTGGCTGGCAACTAATGTCAAGCGTCACCGCAGCAGGCATGTCAATGTCGGCTGCTGGCAACTACACCGGCTAAAGATGAGGACGCTGCATGACATGGGAGCAAATGGAAGGTGAGTTGAATGTTTTGGGGGGATTTCTTTTTCATGTTAGGGGAAGAATAGGGACTATATACACCAGGAAAGGGCCCAGTATGTGGGACATATATGCTAGAAGGGGGACATATTTACAAGGAAGTGGGCTCAAAATGAGGGACATATATACAAGGATGAGGGACATATTTATCTGGAAGGGGCCAAGGACGGGGACATATATACCGTACCAGGAAGGTAGACATGAATATACCAGAATGGGATGGTATATTTACTAGGAAGGGGATTAGGATGGCGGACATATATACCAAGATGAAGAACATATTTACCAGGAATATCCCAGGATGGGGGATATATTTACCATGAAGGAATCAGGATGGGGACATATATACCAGAAAGGTTGACATATTTACCAGGAAGTGGCCCAGGATGAGCGACATATTTACTATGAAGGGGCTCAGGATTGGGACATATATACCAAAATGGTGGACTTATTTACAGAGATAGGGGCATAATTACTAGGAAGGGGCCCAGAATGGAACACATACAGACCAGGATGGAGGGCATATATGCCAGGATGAGGGGCATATTCATCAGGAAGGGCCCAGAATAGGGGACACAACTACCAGAATGGGGACATATTTACAGGAAGGGGAACATATTTGCCAGAATGGGGGACATATATACCAGGATTGGGGACATATTTGCCAGGAAGGGGCCCAGGATGGGGGACATTAGAGCAGGATGGGGAACATTACTACATAATAAAGGAGAGTGGTGGTTGCAACACTAATGTCTTGATAGAATTTAGAATGCCCATACATCTGATCATTATGCGGGAGGAGGCCCAGATCCAAATCTTGCGCCATTGCACCTGTACTCATCGGACTCTAGTTACGCCACTGTCCACAATGTGTAGTTAGAATTAATACAATGTCAATTTTCATAATGTTATGCTGTATAGTTTCCACATACACATCTATGAAGAAAATCAGTACCAAATATGCACTGTATTCATGTACCCTTAGACTACGGTAATGCAACTGTATTTATGGTCTTTGTGCGATCTGACAAAACATCGGGTTGCACTCTGACCAATGTCATTCTTAAACTATGGGTCCTAGCTCATGTCCATAAATCGGATCACAGTCGGCTGTGCAAATCAATGGGCCCATGAAAAAAATTGTACCATACTCAGCGGACATCAAAGTACGATCTGATTTTCATGGATTGCCAGAATGGAGAAAATGGAAATTTTTTATTCCATCTTCTTCACATCTGAGAAAATTGCATCCCACTCTGATCACATTATAATAAAACTCTGATTAGAGTCTGATCCAAGTAGGATTAGCATAATCGGACAGATTTGATTTTCTCAGATGAGAGAAAATCGGACATGTGACCCTAGACTTAAGGCCCCGTTACACGCAACGACGTATCTAACGATATATCGCCGGGGTCGCGGATTCCGTGCCACACATCCGGCATTGTTAGTGAAGTAATTGCGTGTGACAGCAAGGAACGACCGTTAACGATAGAAATTACTCACCTTATCGTCCATCGTTGACACGTCGTTCCTTTTCAAAAAATCGTTGATTGTTGATCTTGTAGGTTATTCGTCGTTCCCGAGGCAGCACACATCACTACGTGTGACACCTCGGGAACGACGAAGTACAGCCTACCTGCGGCCGCCGGCAATGCAGAAGGAAGGAGGTGGGCAGGATGTTACGTCCCGCTCATCTCCGCCCCTCCACTTCTATTGGGTGGCCGCTTAGTGACGCCGCTGTGACGCCGCACGGACCACCCCTTAGTAAGGAGGCAGTTCGCCGGCAACAGCGACGTCACTAGGCACGTAAGTCCGTGTGACAGGTCCGAACAATTTTGTGCGCCACGGGCAGCGATTTGTGACACACAAACGACGGGGGTAGGTGCTTTCACCAGCGATATCGCTAGCGATATCGCTTCGTGTAACACCCCTTTAAGTGTGATAACATCTCATGATCATGAAAATCATGTAATCTATAATATACTTTGAGGTGAAAAATTATGGGCACATCCACTACTAATACAACTGAGAACTGTTTTTTTGAGGCTCTGGTAGTGCCAGAAAAATGTAAAACTAAAGACTGACTTTTCCTCCATTCTTTAGTCCTCTTGCCAAGTATCAGGAGGTAGTTTGAAAGCAGACGCTCCTGTAATTTACTGTGTGCTGATGTGTAATTACAGATGTCAGGTAAGTATAGGGAGTGCCTCAAGTATCTGTTTCTCCCAAATTGTTTCTTTGGGAAACTGGTAGTCCAAATACATGGCTTTCTTGGTTGCCATAACTGCCATGAGATTAAAATGCAAAGTGAGTGTAACATTTTACTTGTTGGTTGTCATAGAATGTAGTAATTAAAGTCCATTAAAATGAATGTCCACCTTTTCTCATCTCGTCCTTTTGAATGGTTCTAGCCTATTCAACAAAATCATTTACCAATGGCCCTAGGCTGTTTAAAAAGTGAAAAAAATATGCTGTACTCAACTTCCGCACAAGTGCTATTTATCTGCACTCACTTGATATAAACAATGTCAGATGACCGCTATTACATTCACATTTTGTCTATATGGAAAAAACAATGTTTTTATGCATGGACAAAATTGTAAAGACTGGAGGTGATCAGCAGCCACTGACTGGCTGCAACGATCAAAGGACATTGTTTATGTCCCGTGGGTGGTGGGACTGACAGAGAAGCAATGGCTTGGGTCTGAGAGTTAAAGGAGTTGTCCGACATAAATTCCAAATAATGTTTTGAGCTAATCTGTGCTGTATTGTCATATAAAACATTCCTACATTATTTGTTTTGTTTCTGTCTTTTGTTCCTCTTGAATTATCTCTTTATTTACCTGCAGCTCAAGCAAACTTGACTTTTTCCTGTCCTTGGTTTCCAAACCTCATAGTCAGAGCTGGCACCACCCAGCTTCACTGTCCAGCATCGTCCTCTGCACACTCATTGGCTGTCAGTAGTCTGCCCATCACAGACCTCTAGCAGAGGACAATATGGGCACATATAATGTAGTAATGTGCCCATCCTATGTTAATGGCCCAATCCTGTAATGTGCCCCATCTTTGTGCCCATCTTGTAATAAATGTGCCCATGTTATCGTTTTGTGCCCCATCCTTCTGCTCATTGTGTAGTAATGTCCCCTTTCCTGGTCCTCTTCTTATAGTAATGGCCCCTTTCCTGCTCCTCTTCTTGTAGTAATGCTCTGGTCTGTAGAATTGTCCCCTAGTCTGTCATTCTTCACACACACAAAAACAAACAAACACATATTCTTCTCACCTGTCCTCATTCCCTCGGTGTCCTGCCTGCTTCTTGTAGTCGTAGCCCCCTTGATGAACGCTGCCATTGCTGGGGCCACCACTGACAGCGCTTTATATCAAAGGATAGATTCCTGGGTGCTGCGCAGGGACGAGCTCTCGTTGTAGCTTCTCCAGTGATCCGCTGCTGGCCTCTGATTGGTCGGTGGCTGATTATTGCAGTAGCTGTATACAGAGCTCATCCCTGCGCAGCACCCGAGAATCTGTCCTCTGATATAATGCACTGATTGCTCGGCCTCTGCACAGGCAGTGATCAGCAATGGGTCTGTAGGCCTGTGCGGCGCAATCAGCATCAGGGTCCGCATGCAGCCTACCGACAGTGTCTTTGAGACCACTACACTATGGAATGTGTGGGGGGGTGCAAGGGAAGGTGGGTGGGGACTCCACGCATGGTACCCACCCTGCAAGGTGGCAACATGAAGTCGGCTGTGAAGCCCGTCAACAAGCTCCTGCCTCTCTTGATGTGACGTCACAGGAAGCAGCAAAATCATGGCAGGAGCGGTCACATGACCGCTCTGAGCAGGGGGAGAGGGGCTGACAGCAGGGCAGGTAGGTAGTCGCTATCTACTTACCTGCCCCAATGTAGCACAATAGTGAAATGACAAAGAAAGGCAAAATAAGCCGGAGAACCCCTTTAAGTATAGTTTCTCTTTTATATCTTCTCCAGCACCCTGAGGCTTTTGATAAGCAGACAACCCCATTAAGGTTGAACATTGTGTATGGCTTAATTTAACTCACTACCTGTGATGTTTTCTTTGAGAGGGGTCTCAAACCAGGCATCATCAGGCAGATAGGGCTGCACTCAGTTTCCCTCAGTTTCTATCATTCCACTTGGAGAATGACCATGTGGCGCCCTGGACTAGCCAGGTAGCCACACACAAAACACACACACACACCCATCCCCGGACAGTTACATTAGTCAGACACAAACCCCTTGTTGCCTCCCTCCAGGGTCTGATGTCCACAACAGGTGGGGCGGAGCAAGGCGGTTGGCCCCACCCACCGAGGAGTTCACAGGCCTGGAGGCGGGAAAAGTGACAGATTAGTCTTGGAGGTGAAAGAAAGAGGTCACGTACTTGAGGTGTCTGGGTCGGAGCCCAGGCACTGACAGCAAGGTTGGCAGACGGTGGTGGCCATCTGCAGGAGTTAGTGGAACTCCGCAGAGCCGTAAGGACCGGGGCTGGGCGGTGGCCCATCGGTACCGGACCGGGGAACGGAGTGAAGCTAAGCACACCCAGGCAGGGCCATCCAACCCCGACCAGGCTTGGAGCCACCGTCAATAGTCAAATCCGAATGTGACAGGAACCCCCGGGGTTCCCTAACAACCAAGTCCCGATTGAAGGCAACCGCTCACACCGTGAGGATACACAGCCACCGACAACGGCTAGAAATCCAAGGGCCAGCGCCTGCGGGAAAACGGGCTCCTCCGGTATCTATACACCGGGGAGCAGACTACCGTTGGGAAGCAATTGGAGTCAACACAGTACACAAAGGTGCAGGGAGAGACAGCCACCATCACCTGTCCAGGGAGAGACACTGCAGCTGGCTGCGGGACCCGTCCATCCAGCCGTTTGGTTTACCGGAGACTTTGTGCATCTATTGCTGAGTGAGTACACCAGTGCCATCCGGCACTGCGCCGTGCTGTCCCTGTATCCCTGCACCTCACCAACCCTGCCTCCCCGTCACACCACCGGGCCCCGGGACCACCAACCCCTACCCACGGAGGGGGACAACAACATCCCAGCTACTCCCTACCATCGCTCCCGAGATCCCCGTCACCAGCAGCAGTGGTGCCCATCTTCACCACAACCCGTGGGTGGCGTCACGGACTAAATCCCCAAACAAAACCACCCCCTCTTCACTCACGGGCGAGGAGCGCCGCTCAAGTCCCCGGATTCGGCCCACCGCTCGAGCCACCGAGCAGCAGCGCCGGACCCGAGCGTTAGCGAGCGCAGCGCCCCGCCGCCCGTGACAACCAGACCACCTACAAATTAATAATTATCAAGATGCAAAGCCGCTGTCACTCACCCTGCTTCTTTCACAATCCCCTGATGATGATTCATTTGAGGACAATGAATAGAATCTATGTGTCAGCACTGGAGTAATTTACTCAGGTTCTATCACTGCCCTCTGATGACGATTCATTGAGGGCAGGGATATAAGTTATGGGGTAGCGCTGGTGTCACTCACTCAGCTTCTATCATCACCCCTGATAATATTTGTTTCGCAGTAAGAAGATGCGGTGATAGAGACAGATGAAATTGCTTGCGTCTTGGTCATGTCTCACAAAGCTTCTATCAGTGCCATGGAATCAGGACATCTTCAGAGTGGGGCGATGAAAGAAACTATGGTAAGTATAGAGATAGATAAAGTCATAGAGTCCTATTCCAAGGGGGTGATAAAAGCTGCAGGATATTGAGTGCCTCTCCAGCTTCCTGATGTTGCCTTATTTGAGACTCATCAAAGCACCATGTGTTATTAACATATAACCTTTAATATAAATAGTTTAAAAATAGACAATAGACATAAAGTGATCCTTCACCTATTAAAACCGGGATTATTTCTGATATTCAGATGTGGTTATCTATATTAGCAACCGAATTAATAGCTTTATCTTTATATGTATAAACGATCATGTGACATCATTTAGTCACTATATACTTCTAACATGCTTCCTGGTTGCTTTCCATCCCTAACCACGCCCCAGGATGTGATCCGACTGATGACGCTGCCCCCGATACATGCTGGGAATGGGGTGGATCCTGTTTGTGTGGAACTATGTGATTGTGTCACATGACCGCCTTTACAGGAAGTTGTGCATTCCATTTGGCGGCCATGTTGGTTTGGCAATTTGATGAATTGGATTTACATGTGAGATCTTAAGTTTGGATACCTACTGGTGATCATTAATTGCTTTTTCTATTCTTATTTGAGACTCCTCTCAAACAAAAAGTCACAGGCTGGTTTCACATCAACAGTATTCTGCTGCACTGCCGGATCCGACACAAATGCAGTACAATTCAAAACAATTTACAGGCATCATGGCAAGCTCTGGTCACATGCTCTCACATGCTCCGGTCACATGACCGCATGTGACCGGAGGTTGCCGCGATGCTTGTGAACTGTATTGAACTGTACCGCATCAGTGCCGGCAGTGTGGCAGAATACCACTAATGTGAAACTAGCATAAACAAAGTAAAAAACACATTTAGGTATTAGCTGTAGAGAGAGAACTGTAGGGTATTTTATAGTAAATCAAATGAGACAAGTGCTTAGAGTTTAAAAGTAGTTAATGGATCATACCCTTAAGGACTAAGTAGACTATCTCTGCCATCTTTTTTTTTTCAACCTCATTACTTTTTGCCATACATTTGAATTCATAATGTAGTATCTAGTGATGAGCGAGTACTAAAAAGCTCGGGTGCTCGAAGCTCGGGCCGAGCCTCCCAAGATACTCGTGTACTCGGCCCGAGCAACGAGCCCAATGTTATCCTATGGGAGACCCGAGTATTTTTGTGAAATGACCTCCCGGCAGCATGGAGAAACCCTAAAAATGTCACAAAAGTCTCAGAAGAGTGCTCAAATGACATGGCAACAGCATGGGGAAGACCCCTTGAAGCATTTATCACTCAAAAGTCACAGCTGTGAACAATTTTGTCCGCGTTTTACGCCATTTTTACGGACTCACCAGAAAACCTTCCAAAATGACCCCAAAATGATTTTTCATGGCGGAAATGTTAAGGGCACATACCCAATAGTGAGATAGAGCTGGTGTATGTTACTTTTTGAGATCAATACATGAAAGATTTTACGTGAAAACATTGTGTGGCACTCCGATGTCCCTGAGAAGAGACGTACATGAAGGCCTCTTGAGTCTAATGTGCCCATTTTGAGGAAGTGAGTCTTTGTAGTATTTTCCTTTGCCAGGGCAGTCCTAAATTGTGAGGTTCACCAATGCCCCTGCATACAGACGTGCATGAGGGCCTGTAAACCTGAAGTGCCCATTGGAAGGAAGTGGGTGTATTATAGTATAGCCCTTAGGCAGGGAAGCCAAACATTGGGAGGCTCCACGTTGTCCCTGGATAGAGACGTGCATGAAGGCCTGTAAACCTGAAGTGCCCATTGGAAGGAAGTGGGTGTATTATAGTATAGCCCTTAGGCAGGGAAGCCAAACATTGGGAGGCTCCACGTTGTCCCTGGATAGAGACGTGCATGAAGGCCTGTAAACCTGAAGTGCCCATTGGAAGGAAGTGGGTGTATTATAGTATAGCCCTTAGGCAGGGAAGCCAAACATTGGGAGGCTCCACGTTGTCCCTGGATAGAGACGTGCATGAAGGCCTGTAAACCTGAAGTGCCCATTGGAAGGAAGTGGGTGTATTATAGTATAGCCCTTAGGCAGGGAAGCCAAACATTGGGAGGCTCCACGTTGTCCCTGGATAGAGACGTGCATGAAGGCCTGTAAACCTGAAGTGCCCATTGGAAGGAAGTGGGTGTATTATAGTAAAGCCCTTAGGCAGGGAAGCCAAACATTGGGAGGCTCTACGTTGTCCCTGGATAGAGACCTGTTAGGTTCTTAGTGCCTCCGTGCTTGCATTTAAAAACCGCACGTGTGTGCCTGTTGGTGGCAGCTTTCCGCTGCATTTGTGTGAGTTTTGCACAAACTTGGATATAACACACAAGTCTAGTGAATACACATCAGCACAGCATTGCAAAATGCGCAAGGGCGTTGTCAACGAACAAGGAAGTGGACGTGATGGTGGTGCAGGCAGACACCGAGGTTGTGTGCAAGCTCTAATTTCGCCACAACAAAGGGCCACATCTAGTCGCTCGCACGTCCTGTCCCAAATTCTTGGGGACCGCAGCAGTACACCCCTCTTGAACCAAGACCAGTGTCAACAGGTTGTTAGTTGGATAGCGGATAATGCTTCCAGTCAGATTGGCACCACCACAAAGACTCTGTCTTCCACACGGTCAAGTGTCAGTAGCCGTGATACTGCACCGCACATTTCAGAACCTGATCCTCCTTCCTACCACCAGGCCGAGTACACGTCCACGGACATTACTGATCCCACACTTGGACACTCGGAATAGCTGTTCGTTCACGTTTCCATTCACAAATTCTGGCCTCTCGCCAGCTCCTGTTGAAGTGGGCCATGACGAGATTGTATGTACAGATGCACAAATATTTGAGCAGCCACGTTCTCACGAAGTTGGCAACGTGTCTCAACAAGGGGTGGCCGATGATGAGACACAATTGTCAGGAAGTCAGGAGGAGGAGCAGGGTGCGGAAGAGGAAGACGACGTGGTGGATGATCCAGTAACTGACCCAACCTGGCAGGAGGATATGCAGAGCGAGGACAGCAGTGCACAGGGGGAGGGAGGCGTAGCATCACAACAGGCAGTAAGAAGCAGAGTGGTGGCCCCAGGCAGACGTCAGTCAACTGTTCCCCGGAACAACACGACACAAGGTGCCTGTACAAATGTTAGGTCTTCCCGAGTCTGGCTGTAATACTATTGTATGTATTGAGGATTTCGATTGCGTTAGGGCAATGACAACCAGAGACGAGTTCTTGGTGCAAGACATTTATAATATGCAACCAGCAAATATGTACATAAACGGAACAAAAACACAGTAGAACATAAATACAGGAAATACCTTCCAGGGACTGAGCGAAAGGGAATTCCCGGTACCGCGCACCGGACTCCCCCAGGGAGACCACCAACAGCAAACCCCTATACAGGGACTGTCTGGCAATCACCCCAGAAGCCCTAAATGCGCAGCAGCCGGGACACAAAAGGGCAATAGGTAAGTCGAAAAATGTCTGTACGTGATGTGAGTCCAGAGTGGTATTAAACGGAAGGAACCGGGCAGAAGTTCCGACCAAAGACGGCAAACGGAGTCCAGGTACAGCTAGATGATACCAGATGAAGTCCAGAGTCGGTGTCGGTTGTTTTCCAAGAGGATCCGAATAACAATCAGGAACCAAAAGCAGCAGGGCAGGAGCACACAGGAAGCAGTATACTCAGGCACTGGACTAAGCTTTAGGGGCGGCTTTTAAACAGATGGACAGGAAGTAGGGCAACATAACAGAAAACTCCATGTTAACAAAGGGCAAGCTCTTTCAAAAGAAAACTGGAAAACCAGGAACTCTGACACTGGCAGTTTTTTAAGTTGGCTCCAGATGATTCTAAAAAGGCCATTTGCAACACCTGCCATGCCAGCATCAGCAGGGGTACCAAAACTAGCAGCCTGACCACCACCAGCATGATCAGGCACATGTCAGCCAAGCACCCGACTTTGTGGGAAGTACAACAGAGTCGAGGAGCAGTGCTTGCTGATGTCACTGCTACGTCTTCGCTGGTTGTGCATGCGAGCCAATCCCCTGTCCATGCTGCCTGCGAACAAGCCTCCTCCACTCCTGCACCTGCAGTTGCCTACGCAGAAAGAACACCATCATCAAGCACGTCCTTGTCCCAGCGCAACGTTCAGTTATCCATTCAGCAAACCTTTGAGCGCAGGCGCAAATACACTGCCAACACCCCACATGCCACAGTTCTAAATGCTAACATTTCGCGACTGCTTGCGCTGGAAATGTTGCCTTTTAGGCTGGTTGAGACAGAAGCATTCCGCGAACTGATGGTGGCAGCTGTCCCACGTTACTCGGTCCACAGCCGCCACTATTTCTCCCTGTGTGCCGTCCCCGCATTGCATAACTAACCACGTGTCACAAAACATCACACGTGCCCGGAACAACGCTGTTTCAGCCAAAGTCCACCTAACCACAGACACGTGGACAAGTGCATGTGGGCAAGGCCGCTACATCTCGTTGACGTCACACTGGGTTAATATTGTGCAAGCTGGGACCCAGTCTGAGCGAGGGACGGAATACGTCCTTCACACACCAAGTTTTGCAGGCCCTACCTCAGTCAGGGTTTCACACACACTCTACAGCTCCGGAATGTCATGCTCCTCAGCCTCCTCCTCCTCCTGCGCATCCTGATCCACTTTACCCTCCACACCAGTCCCAAGCTGTAAGTGTCGCTGGCGGAGGAGGGGACGGTGCGCTCTCCCACTGCTCGGGTCCGGCTGACGCAGCTCTACGGCTGCTGCTGCTCGTTGGCTCGAGCGATGGCCGGATCCCGGGGACTCGAGCGGCGCTACTCGCCCGTGAGTGAAAAGGGGTGGTTTGGGTTTTGGGGATATTGTCCGTGACGCCACCCACGGTTGTGGTGATTGTGTGGACACCACCGCTGCTCTGGACGGGGATCCCGGGAGCCTGTGACAGGGAGCAGCTTTGTTGTTATTTCTCCCCTACGTGGGTAGGGGGGTTGGTTGTCCCGGGGCCTGGTGATGGGGTAGAGATGGATGACAGGCGGGTTGCGGGGCCTGATGAAGTGCATGGTCGCAGGGGCAGCGCTGTGCCGCACGGCACGGAGGTACTCACTCAGCCCAATGATGATGACACAGTTCAGGGTAAAACAAGTGGCTGGATGGACAGGTCACTCGGACGGCTGCGGTTGTTCCTCCCTGCAGGTTAGTGATGACTGTCTCTCCCTGCACCGAAGTTAAGTGTTGGTAGTGATGGTTTCCCAACGGTAACCCGCTCCCTGACCTGGATATGGGCCGGAGGAGCCCCTTTTGCCCACAGGCGCTGGCCCTGGGAGACGGTTGCCCTTGCCGGTGGCTGTGTCTCCCCTTCACGGTTGTACGGTTGCCTTCTATCTGGACTTGGCTGTTTGGAAACCCTGAGGTCCCCTTCAATAACGGATTTGGCAAATTCACGGCGACACCAAGCCTTGCCGGGATCCGAAAGTCCTCTGCCAATGGTGCTGGCTTCGCTTTGTATACCGGTCCGGTACGGCCGGGTCACCACCCGTCCACGGTCCTTACGGCAGACTCCAATCGGC
The DNA here is from genome assembly GCF_048569485.1 of Anomaloglossus baeobatrachus. NCBI lineage: Eukaryota > Metazoa > Chordata > Amphibia > Anura > Aromobatidae > Anomaloglossus > Anomaloglossus baeobatrachus. The sequence goes on along the minus strand of NC_134356.1, from coordinate 488,359,187 downwards.
CTCCACTGCAGACGGTCACCACATCCTGCCAACCTTGCTGTCCTGTCCAGGCCACACACCCGGACCAACTTCAGGCTCTTTGCTGTCACTTTTCTCCTCTCTACTACTTTCCTCCTTCCACTTCCTTAGCTTAACTCTCACTGCCTGTGTTTTCCCTCCTCCTCGGTGGGTGGAGACCAACCGCCTGGCTCCACACCCTGGTGTGGACAACAGCCCCTGGGGAAGGCAACAAGGATTTTGTGTTTTGACTATGATATGCCTGCAGGGAGTGTGGGGTGTTTAAGTGTTGTGCTCTGTGGCCCCTGGCTTGTCCAGGGCGACACAGAAGCACTGCAGCACTGCCTCGGCGAAGCGGCAACAGGCAGTGCTGAAGCTAATCTGCATAGGTGACAAACCCCACAATGCAGAAGAGGTGTGGACAGCTCTGAAACAGCAGGCAGATCACTGGCTCACAACTCTGAACCTAAAGCCAGGAAAGGTGGTGTGTGACAATGGCCGGAACCTGGTGGCGGCTTTGAGGCGAGGCCAGCTGACACATGTTCCATGCTTGGCCCATGTGCTCAACCTCGAGGTTCAGCGGTTTCTAAAGTCATAGTCAGAGCTGTCTGATCTGCTGGTAAAAGTTCGCCGCCTGTCTGCACATTTTCGAAAGTCACCTACTGCTTCAGCCGGCCTTGCCGCCTTAAGACGCCGTTTGCATCTTCCGGCACACAGACTGGTGTGTGATGTCCCCACGCGTTGGAATTCAACTCTGCACATGTTGGTCAGGATATGTGAGCAGAAGAGGGCAGTTGTTGAGTACCTGCATCACCTAAGCCGTCGGGAAATGGGTCAAACTCCACACATAACACCTGAGGAGTGGAGATGGATGTCCGACCTATGCACCATCCGCCAAAACTTTGAGGACTACAACAAGATGGTGAGCGGCGATGACGACATTATTAGCGTCACCATACCGCTTCTCTGCCTTCTAAAATGGTCTCTGCTCAGAAAACAAACATGATGCATTGCAGGCGGAGCGCGATGAGTTTCAGCAAGAAACAGTAGTGGGTGTGGGTGATGATAACACACAGCCCAGCCTCGTCTCATCACAACGTGCAGTGGAGGACTATGACGAGGAGGAGGATGAAGACATGGAGCAACTCTCTGGCCAAATTGAGGATATGACATGCAGTCATATCCTCGGTTCAGCGTGGCTGGCCAGAGGACAGGGTAGATGATGAGGAGGAGGAGGACAGCATGTTCAGTCATCGTGTCGGTCAGGATACTGAAGTGATGGCTGTTAAGAGTCTGGCACACATGGCTGACTTTATGGTAAGCTGCCTGTCTCGTGACCCTCGCGTTAAGAACATCTTGGCCGACAATCATTACTGGTTGGTAACACTGTTAGACCCACGCTAAAAGGAGAACTTTATGTCTCTTATTCCCGAGGCGGAGAGGTCAGGCAAAATGCAGCAGTTCCAGAAGGCCATAGTCACGGAAGTAGGCAAAGCATTCCCCTCACAAAACGCTAGCGGCATAGGTCATGAATCAGTGGACAACCGAGGCGTACAGCCGAGAGAGGCACAAGTCCAATCCGCCAGAGGTAGGGGAACAGTCTTTAAGATGTGTGACAGTTTTCTCAGCCCCTCACGTACCACAGCCCCTGAGGTGCGGGGTAGTGCCACAAGAAATCCTAAGTTTGCCCAGATGCTGAAGGAGTACCTTGCAGATCGAACAACTGTACTCCGACATTCCTCTGTGCCTTACAATTATTGGGTATCCAAGCTGGACACGTGGCATGAATTGGCTCTCTACGCCTTGGAAGGCCTGGCCTGCCCTGCTGCTAGCGTTTTGTCAGAGCGTGTTTTTAGTGCCGCAGGTGGAATCATTACAGATAAACGCACCCGCCTGTCAACTGAAAATGCTGACAAGCTGACTCTGATCAAGATGAACAAGGGTTGGATTGGGCCAGACTTCACCACACCACCAGCAAATGAGAGCGGAATTTAAAGTTTGCCATGTACCTCCACTCACCCATGGGTACACACTTCTGGAGTTTGGCTAATCGCTGGACTGCTCCTCCTTCTCCTCATGCGCCACCATGATGATGACCGTTACAAATTGCAATACTTAGGCCTTTGTTTCAGGTATACCCCCAGTGGTAAATTTTTTCGCCCATTCTTTGCAGAATGGACATTACAACGACAGGAGACCCACTCCTTTGCAATGGGAACAATGTTTTGAGGCCCTCATGCACGTCTCTATCCAGGGACAACGTGGAGCCTGACGCTGCCACCGACTGCCACACACGTGCTGTTTTTAAATGCAAGCACGGACGCAATAAGAACCTAACTGGTTTTTAGGAGCGACAATTACTGAGAAGTCTGACACTATCAGACACTGCTGACTGACGTGTATTATACACTAGACTTGTGCGTTATATAATAGTTTGTGCAAAACGCGCACCTGTACCCTGCCACCGACTGCCACACACGTGCTGTTTTTAAATGCAAGCACGGACGCAATAAGAACCTAACTGGTTTTTAGGAGCGACAATTACTGAGAAGTCTGACACTATCAGACACTGCTGACTGACGTGTATTATACACTAGACTTGTGCGTTATATAATAGTTTGTGCAAAACGCGCACCTGTACCCTGACACCGACTGCCACACACGTGCTGTTTTTAAATGCAAGCACGGACGCAATAAGAACCTAACTGGTTTTTAGGAGCGACAATTACTGAGAAGTCTGACACTATCAGACACTGCTGACTGACGTGTATTATACACTAGACTTGTGCGTTATATAATAGTTTGTGCAAAACGCGCACCTGTACCCTGCCACCGACTGCCACACACGTGCTGTTTTTAAATGCAAGCACGGACGCAATAAGAACCTAACTGGTTTTTAGGAGCGACAATTACTGAGAAGTCTGACACTATCAGACACTGCTGACTGACGTGTATTATACACTAGACTTGTGCGTTATATAATAGTTTGTGCAAAACGCGCACCTGTACCCTGCCACCGACTGCCACACACGTGCTGTTTTTAAATGCAAGCACGGACGCAATAAGAACCTAACTGGTTTTTAGGAGCGACAATTACTGAGAAGTCTGACACTATCAGACACTGCTGACTGACGTGTATTATACACTAGACTTGTGCGTTATATAATAGTTTGTGCAAAACGCGCACCTGTACCCTGACACCGACTGCCACACACGTGCTGTTTTTAAATGCAAGCACGGACGCAATAAGAACCTAACTGGTTTTTAGGAGCGACAATTACTGAGAAGTCTGACACTATCAGACACTGCTGACTGACGTGTATTATACACTAGACTTGTGCGTTATATAATAGTTTGTGCAAAACGCGCACCTGTACCCTGCCACCGACTGCCACACACGTGCTGTTTTTAAATGCAAGCACGGACGCAATAAGAACCTAACTGGTTTTTAGGAGCGACAATTACTGAGAAGTCTGACACTATCAGACACTGCTGACTGACGTGTATTATACACTAGACTTGTGCGTTATATAATAGTTTGTGCAAAACGCGCACCTGTACCCTGCCACCGACTGCCACACACGTGCTGTTTTTAAATGCAAGCACGGACGCAATAAGAACCTAACTGGTTTTTAGGAGCGACAATTACTGAGAAGTCTGACACTATCAGACACTGCTGACTGACGTGTATTATACACTAGACTTGTGCGTTATATAATAGTTTGTGCAAAACGCGCACCTGTACCCTGACACCGACTGCCACACACGTGCTGTTTTTAAATGCAAGCACGGACGCAATAAGAACCTAACTGGTTTTTAGGAGCGACAATTACTGAGAAGTCTGACACTATCAGACACTGCTGACTGACGTGTATTATACACTAGACTTGTGCGTTATATAATAGTTTGTGCAAAACGCGCACCTGTACCCTGCCACCGACTGCCACACACGTGCTGTTTTTAAATGCAAGCACGGACGCAATAAGAACCTAACTGGTTTTTAGGAGCGACAATTACTGAGAAGTCTGACACTATCAGACACTGCTGACTGACGTGTATTATACACTAGACTTGTGCGTTATATAATAGTTTGTGCAAAACGCGCACCTGTACCCTGCCACCGACTGCCACACACGTGCTGTTTTTAAATGCAAGCACGGACGCAATAAGAACCTAACTGGTTTTTAGGAGCGACAATTACTGAGAAGTCTGACACTATCAGACACTGCTGACTGACGTGTATTATACACTAGACTTGTGCGTTATATAATAGTTTGTGCAAAACGCGCACCTGTACCCTGACACCGACTGCCACACACGTGCTGTTTTTAAATGCAAGCACGGACGCAATAAGAACCTAACTGGTTTTTAGGAGCGACAATTACTGAGAAGTCTGACACTATCAGACACTGCTGACTGACGTGTATTATACACTAGACTTGTGCGTTATATAATAGTTTGTGCAAAACGCGCACCTGTACCCTGCCACCGACTGCCACACACGTGCTGTTTTTAAATGCAAGCACGGACGCAATAAGAACCTAACTGGTTTTTAGGAGCGACAATTACTGAGAAGTCTGACACTATCAGACACTGCTGACTGACGTGTATTATACACTAGACTTGTGCGTTATATAATAGTTTGTGCAAAACGCGCACCTGTACCCTGCCACCGACTGCCACACACGTGCTGTTTTTAAATGCAAGCACGGACGCAATAAGAACCTAACTGGTTTTTAGGAGCGACAATTACTGAGAAGTCTGACACTATCAGACACTGCTGACTGACGTGTATTATACACTAGACTTGTGCGTTATATAATAGTTTGTGCAAAACGCGCACCTGTACCCTGCCACCGACTGCCACACACGTGCTGTTTTTAAATGCAAGCACGGACGCAATAAGAACCTAACTGGTTTTTAGGAGCGACAATTACTGAGAAGTCTGACACTATCAGACACTGCTGACTGACGTGTATTATACACTAGACTTGTGCGTTATATAATAGTTTGTGCAAAACGCGCACCTGTACCCTGCCACCGACTGCCACACACGTGCTGTTTTTAAATGCAAGCACGGACGCAATAAGAACCTAACTGGTTTTTAGGAGCGACAATTACTGAGAAGTCTGACACTATCAGACACTGCTGACTGACGTGTATTATACACTAGACTTGTGCGTTATATAATAGTTTGTGCAAAACGCGCACCTGTACCCTGCCACCGACTGCCACACACGTGCTGTTTTTAAATGCAAGCACGGACGCAATAAGAACCTAACTGGTTTTTAGGAGCGACAATTACTGAGAAGTCTGACACTATCAGACACTGCTGACTGACGTGTATTATACACTAGACTTGTGCGTTATATAATAGTTTGTGCAAAACGCGCACCTGTACCCTGACACCGACTGCCACACACGTGCTGTTTTTAAATGCAAGCACGGACGCAATAAGAACCTAACTGGTTTTTAGGAGCGACAATTACTGAGAAGTCTGACACTATCAGACACTGCTGACTGACGTGTATTATACACTAGACTTGTGCGTTATATAATAGTTTGTGCAAAACGCGCACCTGTACCCTGCCACCGACTGCCACACACGTGCTGTTTTTAAATGCAAGCACGGACGCAATAAGAACCTAACTGGTTTTTAGGAGCGACAATTACTGAGAAGTCTGACACTATCTGGACTGTTTTACACTGTGTACACCAGCCCCAGATATGATGAAGGCTGGTATACGGTCACCACTAGGAATGGCTATATATACCCTGCCTGCCTGCCTGTATACTGCTACAATAGTCCTGACAAGGACTCTTCTGGTCACTAGCCTGTATTCCGACCTGGCTATACCCTGCCTGTATATAGCAACAATAGTCCTGAGAAGGACTCTGCTACTGTACTCCGACCTGGCTATACCCTGCCTGCCTGTATACAACTAGAATAGTCCTGAGAAGGACTTCTGGTCACACTGTTTGCAGCCCTGCTCCGGAACTAACTATAAAGGGCCGCAAAGCTTTCCCTGAATCAGCGACACTCTCCCTACACTCACTGTCAGAATAGCTGTGAGCAGAGCACAGCGCGCCGGCCTATATAAAGGCTCGGTGACGCTGTGCAGGCCGGCCAATCACTGCAATTCCACAACTAACAGGGCTGTGGCATTGCAGTGGTCTGCCAGCCAATCCCTGCATGAGGGCTGGCTCTCAAAAGAGCGCCAACATGCAGAAATGAAGACCACGAGTAAAGCACGAGTATCGCGAGATTACTCGGTCCCCGCCGAGCAGCCCGAGTACAGTGATACTCGTGCGAGTACCGAGTAGTGACAAGCATGCTCGCTCATCACTAGTAGTATCATATACCAAATTACCAATAAAACTTTAAAAATCCCCAACCTATATCTGTATTACACAGTTTGTTAAGGAAAGAAAGAAAATAAATATGAACAAATCGATTGCACAGCCTTGAATTTGGCCTCATTGTCCAGCCAGTTCTGCCAGATCCTTCGCCATATTTCTGTTTGTTGATTTTATTAATTTCTTACCAGTAATAGCTTGGGAATAATATTTTCATACTCTTGTAACATGAGGCTGGGTTGTAGCCGGGGGCGAGGGACATAGACCAGCACCCGCCTGACACGTTACAGATGTGCGGTGGAGTCAATGTAGTGTGGATATCTGAGGGCCATGGTACTTCTGAGCTGTCAACCTGCTGCTGCCGGTACAGTGCACACACTGTGGATTTTCTTCCATAGGAATTAAAATCGCACAGTTACAAAATGTTTCAACATTACTGATAACAAGCTCCACACACCATTGTTCTTCTCTCGCAGAGAGGCACACGTTCTATACAGGCATTTTCCCCCAGTACATTACGACTCTTCCTTAACGGCTGTACCCAGAGTCCCACTAGCTACCATGGAGCATGAGAGGTTTTCCACTTCAGGCATAGGCCCTTCACTATTCTCTGAGAGGCTATTCTACGCTGGGTTACATTCAAGGATCCCAATCCCGCAGTGACAGTGGCTGTCTGAAGAACTAAGGCCCTTACAATAACCGCACTCTACTCTTTAGCCGGCTTGCCATGTGGGCGCTGTTCTTGATTACTCTCACCAACTCCAGGTCACCGCTCTGCTACAATCTGTTTCTGGTCATCAGCGTATATGTCATCCTCCTGCCCAAACCTCTGCCTATTCTCTCTCCACACCACTCCACTCTCTTCACTCTACTACATTAATTTACTCCATCCCTATCTCTAACTAACTAAAACCAGGAAATCCTATCTACTTTATCCCCTTTACGGTGGGCTGGGTATTTCTCACTAACCCTTTCAATCCTGCCACTATACCTCTCTCTGAGACTCCCTCCTAGCCCAGTGCCATCTAGTGGTAGCTGGCAGGACTGCCACATAACCCACGGGAAAACGTACACATATTACTCTATACATAAAATACATATTTGCAATGTGACCAATGACGTCTTCAGGAGACCCCTCTTACACTCTTTGTGGATAATAGTCACTATCTTTTTGAAAAGTAATATTATCTTTGGATTTGTAAATAAGTAAATGGTATGTTATTATTTTTTATGTATTTTTTATGCTCTTATTAGCATGGGAAATGTTTTTTTTTTTGCTTCGTTATATCTGATTTTATTATACAAAATTACTGCTAAAATATATTAATTCAATTTTCTCTTTAAATGTATATGTACCTCAAAGATGGTGAAAGTCAATGAAAAAAATGTACTGGTCATCATGAACATTTTTTGTATTATTTTAGCATAATGAGGAACTCCACACAGCTATTTGGTTAGTAAGACTGCAGGTCCATCTCTGAGCAAAGTGAACAGTAATTGCAATCAAAGTGGATTTCTCCCATCATGCCCTGTACTCTATTGAGTTCTCTTAGGATGTAATTGGAAAACAAATACAGCAACACCATCATCAGGACAGACACAAGTGCTTGTCCCGGGAAGGGGATAAGCAATAATGTGATAAGCTTTATTTCAGCTGACACTCTTTATTTGTGAGTAACAAAGAACTCAGCAACGGCTTTTGTGATGTCACATTGATAATTAACCCTCAAAAACCATCATTTATCGCATATTTCATAATCCGTGACATCTAATCAATATTTAGGGTGATTAAACATTTCCAAATTTAATTTTGTCTGAATTCGATAATAAAAAATTCAAAATTATGGGCCAACGGGGGGTAGTTTGCAGAATCCTACTACAGGCAGGGAAAATCATTGCCATGGAAAACAAATGTAATACTTTGTAACAATCCTATTATTTAGGAAGGTTTTGTGCAGCTGTTTATTCCCCATTGTTAGACTGTCAGCCAAATCACCTTGTCTAAGATGACTATGAGCAGCTGAGGCTCCACCTCTATATCTTCGGTGATTACCATGTTCCTCATCAGTGAGTGCAATGTATTGCCAGCACGACAAAAAAACATAAGGAGCCCATCCATAGCATCTCTTTTTCTGTCACAGAGGACAGTCTGCAGACAGGGTCATCGCTCCACGCAGTTTATTTTCCATAGCTGTGTTCTGAGGTTAAGTATCATATCAGATCAATGTCTATTTAAAACAATCAGCCTGTGTTTTTGAATGTCTGTCAAACAGAACGGGCAACCCGTGGATTTGCCATAAGCCTTGCATCATTCTCCGCACTTTAGGTTTAAGAAATCTCCAGCAATGAATATATTGCCAATAGCTTAGAAGAATTAGAGCATTAACTATCCAAGTGCCGGGTGGTGTGTGTGCTGATTCGAGACTGTTATTTTTTTCTATTGTTTTTGAAGCCAGGATGGATTTCGGCTTTTAATATGCGTTTTCTTTTTTTGTTTTATTATGATGCTTTGGTTTTCTCTTTTGAAACAGTCATCAATTATCCTTATCCACCGGCACCATCTCATCTAAGTTCATTTTCAAGATGAAGTTTCCTTGTTGGATAGCGGCTGTCCAATCCTCTTTCTGTCCATCACTGGCTGCTCCAGAGCTTTCCCCAGATTGACAGTCTGAGGATGGATCAATAATAATTATCAGGCAGCTACCACAGTGAGCTGTGAATTTCTGTGATGGGATGGTACTATACAAACAACGCCTTGTCCTCGGCTCATTTTAGATGTACAACTCTATGCTTTCCATTTAGATAATATCCTCAGCAGATTAGAAACAAATGTTATTGGTATACAAAAATGGCCGGAAAAAAATTGCATAGCGTATACTGTGCCATACCGCTGCCTACATTGTCTCTGATACCCGAATATCTGTTATTTCCTCTAAATTAGTCCTGGTTGCACACATGCTCCATTTTTCTGCATCAGTTGATTGATTTTGGTAGCTCTTCAGTGTGAAATAGGTCATGATTAGATAAAGCACAAATTTAACTAACATTAAATTAGATATATTCAGCCCTGGTGCTGCTTTTTTTAGTGTCACGTTAATGACGTTTCATATTTACCAAAGGCTGATTGGGATAAAAATATCTTACGCGATAAATAAAAAAAAAAATGATAATTTTACTGCCAGGATCCATCAATGTTTTTGTAAAGGTTAATTGATTACAATAAGAATGGGGCCAGCAACATCCATTTAGAATAGATCTGCTGGAAAATCTGTATTTGTGTCAACAATGTCACAGATTAAAAATGATTTGTCACAGTGGGAAAGATGTACTAAGCAGTGATCAGGTCAAATGCATATTTCCATAAAATCTCTCCAAATACTCTAATATACACACACGAGACCAAACAAAAACAACAAAAGTGATCAGACATCCTTGATGCAAAAGTGAATGTTTGTAGGTAATTAAGTGGGTATAAAAGATGGGAGTAAAATGTATATACAAAGAGGGGCGCACAAGACCTCAGGCAGATTGTACCAGAAAAATTGTATACTACAGGCATAAATATACTCAGTGCTAATGATTTACATAAGATGGAGAATTAGTAATTAGAAAAAGTATTATAACCCACAAAATACAAAAAATAGATAATATCAGAAATGTAATAAAATTAAATTCAATTCATATACATATATAATGGAATGGTGAAAGCACTGAGAGATTACAGAGATGTAATGTAGCCCACAAATTGGCCATACATAGACGCCTAGTATCACTGCCTGGAAGCATATAATGAAATAATGATGCAAGTGATTAACTTACTAATGTGCTAGTGCAACGCTGTACACGGTATGGAGGTGAGGAGTGGAGCCCACCCGACGTACGTTTCAGCGTCTGCCTTCATTAGGGGGTTCTTTTGTTGTTTTGGTTTTGTCTCAGATGTTGCGATCTATCCTGTATCCATTATCTTCACACACTTGTTGACAAAATGATATTTACTTAAATGTATACATTACTTATCTTAGCAAGATATATGCGTGTTTGTTGAATTTTTTTTATAATACCACACACGGTGGAGCATAGTTATAAATTCTTAGACAGTGCATATTAAGGACACACATACACAATAGACTAAGGCATTCTAGGCGTTAACCAAATTGACTAATGTGTATGGGGGCCCTGGACAACTGATGGTCAATGTGTTAAGGATCCTGCATGTAAAATTTCAGATTTCTAATCTTGCTGTTCACTCTAAGGGGTACTTTACATGTTGCGACATCGCTAGCATGGGCAAGCAATGCCGAGCGCGATAGTACCCGCCCCCGTTGCACATGCGATATGTGGTGATTGCTGCCGTAGTGAACATTATCCCTACCGCAGCTTCACACGCACATACCTACTCGGCAACGTCGCTGTGACTGCCGAAATATCCCTCCTTCAAGGGGGAGGTGGGTTTGGCATCACAGTGACGTCACCGCGACGTCACTAATTGGCCGGCCAATAGAAGCGGAGGGGCAGAGATGAGCGGGACATAACATCCCGCCCACCTTCTCCCTTCCGCATTGCCATCGGGATGCAGGTAAGGACATGTTTGTCGCTCCTGCGGGTTTACACACAGCGATTTGTGGACCTGCAGGAACGACAAACAACATCGTACCTGCGGTCGACCCGACATTATGAAAATGACCGATGCTACACAGATCACCGATTTTCAACGCATTTGCGATCGTTTATTGTCGCACAAAGGATTTACACGTTGTGATGTCCTTACCGGCACCGGATGTGCGTCACTAACGACGTGACCCCGACGATATTTCAGATGCGATGTCGCAGCATGTAAAGTACCCCTAAGGTAAGCCATGGCTGAATCTCTTTCTTAGAGATCACAGGGGCACTCAAGTGATAGAGCACTACTGTGTATGGGAGAGAAAGTCACAATGACTGCCGGCAGAGCTGATAGCCAAAATATTATGGTGTATGGTGGGGTTTAGTCTAGACAGTCTTAAAATGCTCCAGATTTATCATAGTGGTTCATGCTGTTTGATTAATCTAGCACATTTTTAGAGTAAGTTTGTATGGTGTTGCATGTTAAGCCTGCTTTACACCTTTCAATTCTGCATACGATATCGTATGCGATGTGACCCGCCCCCATCGTATGTGTGACACCTTCAATTTGTTGACCATGTCGCACAAATGATTAATTGCTGTAACACCTACTTACCCTTCCATACGACCTCGATGGGGGCGGCGAACATCCACTTCCTGGAGTGGGAGGGACGTTCGGCGTCACAGCGAAGTCACATGGCAGCCGGCCAATAGAAGCGGAGGGCGGAGATGAGCGGGACGTAAACATCCCGCCCACCTCCTTCCTTCCGCATTGCCGGCGGGAGCCGCGGGACGCAGGTAAGATCTGTTCATCGTTCTCGGGGTGTCACACACTGCGATGTGTGCTGCCTCGGGAACATTGAACAATCCGACGTTCAATTTTTAGGTTTTGAATGACATGCATGCGATGAACAGTTTTACGTTCAATCACAATTGCACGTAGCTGAGACATCATTAGATTTGTTGTAGCGTGTCAAGCCCGCTTTAGATCATGCTTTCCTCCAACAAACAACTCTGTTGACAAACCACAAATATTTATTGGTAAAGGTACAGAAAGTGTCTAAAAAGATAGGATTAGATCTGCAAATTGCATAAAAAATTTGACTCACTTAGGTTAACTAATCATCCCTAGTGTTTTTCTACATTTTTTCGAGGCATTTTTTTTCCTTCAGGCATTTTTACAAGATTTGTAAATCATGTCATAACTAAAAAAGTATCTCTTGCAATATCTATTGCTGATTGATTTTGGAAATTTAAGAAGTGTATTATAAATATTTATCCTCAATATTTACATTACTGCAAAAATACTTCATGACAATGTAATATTAAAATATAATTAGACACTATTTAACATTATATCAGACATAATATTAAAACCACTGATATAAAAACAATTAAAGGAAATCTGTCACCAGGATTTTGCAATGTAAGCTGAGAACAGCATGCTGCAGGGGCTAAAAAAGGAAACAAAAATCTGTTCTCTTATCTGTGTGATTGTTTACTTATACTAAAGGGTTTATTGCCCTGTCATCAACACCGATGCGATACCCCCTGCTGTGATTGACACCTCACAGTCAACATACATTTTCTATTGGGAGCCTGGTGTGGGTGGGGTAAGCTCCCAGCTCTGCTACAGTCAATTCTGGGATAAAGTCAGAATAGCTGCACCCTGTAATCTATGTTATACATGGATAGTTTGAAAATCTCTTTGTTTACATTATGCTGCTTTAAGATGAAGTAGCAAAAACCTGGCGACAGATTCCCTTTAACTTGTGACAATGTCACTTAGGAAGGATGCTATATTAGGCAGAAAGTAATCATTGTTATCATAAGGAAAATTAGATCTGAGTGGCTAAAAGGAGCCGAATGGTTACAGGTAGACAGGTCAAAAGACATATCTTGTGGAGATTTACAGGTATGTAGTAGTTAAAGAGAACCTGTAAGCATGATTTTATGATGTAAAGTAAAAACATGGCTGTAATGGTGTTGTAATACAGATTCAATTGATATCTTTGTTGGAAAAATTCTCTTTGTTTTTCTTCTTCAATCACCATTTGAAGTTTTCTGCTAATTTGATTTCGGTGCACACGGGTCGGACTGTATACTTGGTCATCCCTTCCCTGTCGATTATTGCCCAGCCCCTCAGCCTGCTTCCTGTTTGAAATCTCAGCATTGACCTGTCATTCAAAGATAGGAGGCAGGTGGAGGGGCCAGGGAATCAAAGACAGGGAGAGGAAACCCAGTGTACGGTCCACCCTTTTATACCTAAAGCTAAATAGCAGAAAATGTCACATGATGGTTGTGAGGTAAATCCTGGGATATGAAAAGGAATTATGATGTCCAGTCATAATTTCTCTAATCACTCCCTGATGGCACCCCTCCCTTCTCCCTTCACACACAGAAATCCTTTGCAGATTGGTGTCAAAGGAAAGGTGTCAAATCCAACTACACAGCCAGAGGCAATCTCCTATGATATGCAGATTAGCTGAGCTGTTAGCCCTGGGAAGCATCAAAAGACCCAGGAAGACCCCCCTCAGTGACAGTGTGGTAAAAGTTTGTATCTACCTAGCAAGCTTTGAAGTCTCCAGACAGCCATGCTCCAGTAGAATATGTGTAATATTTCATCAACCGTGTTTCCAATAAATATGGCAGGCAGAAATATGGCATCGGGGCCGGCTGATGAGTTCAGCACATATTTTATATAGTTGTGGGACCTTGTGAAGTACCCTAAATGGGATATAGGCCAGTGGGAAACCAGCAGACCAGCCATGCGTCCTACCATTTTGAAGCTAAAATCATAACTGTCAAAATGAGAGCATTGGCGTCCGCCTACGACGTTCCCAGGCAAAGTTATGATTAATAATCACTTTGGATACTATTTTTGACTCAAGACAGGAGAGGGGCATTGCTCCCTGTGAGGTCACTAAGGTAGCAGGGGACCTGGATTGAGCCAGGTTGATAACCTCAGTGCAGCTATTTTTTAGGTGTTCTTGCTCGGGGGTCTGTGTCTGAACACATGTGAGGAAGTTCCTGGAAACCTGGTTGAACAGTGCCCCCCTGTGGCCAGATGCATAAGGTAACTGCTTGAACTGTATGCCTGTTTGTAAACCATGTTTTATTTATAACTGTACTCTGACTTATGTATATCCTGTAGACTCCATATTGTATATACTGTAGTTTCTAGTGTGTCTTAGGCTGATTAAAATATATAATTAATCTTGGGCTGTTCTGTTATCTCGATCTTGAATCCCACGTCTGTGTGCTCGGTAATAGTTACCGTAAATCGGTTGGTAGCAGCGAGTTTGTGCCAAGGATCATTGTAGGGCGGCCAGTGAGATTTGGGGAGGTTTTTATATATTCCGTCCGCGGAGGTCGGGGGAATATATACCCTACCCTCACTGGGAGCCCTTCAAGCATCGGCACAGTAGAATAGCGGTCGCCTTGCTTATTGTCGGGCAATTCCATAATTGGCCTGACTATCGGAAGGGCACTAGAGAGCGTGTCACGTGCTCTGTCTGTCGGTCGGACGGGTGGTGGAAAGGAAGGACGTAATTCCTGCTTCCTATACCCCTTTTTTGTAACATATTCCTGACATATTGGTGACAAGCGGTGGGATCGAGATAATAGTGTTTGTGAGTGTGAGACCCATACTCCCAGACACTAAAGACTGCCTGTAGCAGCTGTGGCTGCTGGGGTCTTCAGACCAGACCAACACTAGAGTGTCAGAGTGCAGATACTGTAAGGTGTGTGGGCGCATCAGGTGGCAGTTCTGTGTCAGTGACCAAAGTCGGCAAGAATGGCTGAGGGCACCAGGAGCCACAAAGCTAAAGAAATGGCCGAGGCTCTGGCCAGAGGCGGGGAGATGGAGGACGGTGCTGTGGACCGCAATGAGGAGGTTGTCCACGAGCCCTCCAAGAGCCCGACGCCAGAGAACAGCTTTGCAGAGGACATCGCACAACCTGGCAATTATGGACAAGATGAGGAGGAGCTCACCCAAATGTCCTCAGGGAGCCAGATGCCAGTCCTCCGCTCTGCAATGGACAGTGAATCACCAGGCTCTGCAGAATGCCGCAGATCACCCCTTGCCAATCCACTGAGCCTGGCAGGCTCTGATGCCCTGCTACTACTGGCTATGGCCCTACTCCAGGCTGGAGACCGGAAGGGCTACCAGGACCTCATGGCAGACTGCAAGGCAGAGCGTGAGGCTCCAAGTGCAAGGCAGAGCGTGACCACCAGCTGCAGCTAGCTCAGCTCCGGCCCTCATGAGCCACCCATGACCATCGAGACAACAAGCTTCCAAAGGTCCGTGTTGAGGACTTCCCAGTGCTGGAGAAGGATGGAGACTTGGACTCTTTCCTGACGGCCTTTGAACGGACTTGCCGGCAGCACCATCTGGACAAGGACCAGTGGGCCAAATACCTGACGCCCCGTTTAAGGGGTAAGGCCCTGGAAATCCTTGGGGACTTGCCTGCTTAGGCAGATCAGGGCTATGACACCATCAAGCGGGCCCTGATCCAACAGTACAACCTTACTCCTGAGTCCTACCGCAAGAAGTTCCGGAGCCTGCAGAATGGACCAAAGGACACCTGGGCTGACCACCGGCGGGCCCTTGCCAGAGCTGCCAACCACTGGACCCAAGGCCTGCACCTTACCACCGGACCGGAGATCCTGGATTTGTTCATCAGGGAGCAACTCTTGTGGAACTGCCCTGAGGACCTCTGCCAGTTCATCCGAGACCAGAAGCCAAAGGGGTCCACTGCTACAGCTGCCCTGGCGGATGACAACACCAACAATCGGGCCCCTGAGGCCAAGAGAGCGGCTGTCAGCAACCCCTGGAGAGGGGGTAAGATGAATTCTGCGAGTGACCCACCTTCCCCTAGACTGCAGGGGATGTCCCCCCCAACTCCCCTCTCTAGGCCCATGGCAGAACCAAGGCGGTGCCACCAGTGCAACCAACCTGGACACTTCAAGGCCATGTGCCCTCAGCGTCCCAAGGCCCCGGCCCCGTCTCCGTCCCAAGGGCCGCCCAAGGTGTGGTGTGTGGGTGGAGGTGTTGGTAGGTCCCTGGACAACTTCCAACCTGTCACCGTCAGCCGGTCTAAGACCCTGGGACTACAAGACTGCGCCACTGAGGTGACTCTGGTACGGCCTGAGATGGTATCCCCCCAAGACTTAGTACCGGGAAAAACCCTCGCTGTCTCTGGGATTGGAGGCATTGACCCGGCGCTCTCCGTCGCCAAGATTTATTTGGATTTGGGCGAGGGACGAGGGGTGAGGGAGGTGGGGATAACTGATCAGATTCCCGCCAAAGTGTTACTTGGGACAGATTTGGGGCGGATAACCTCCCAGTTTGAGGTCCCCGAATCCCCAAGGGCTGATCTTTCAGCCAGTAATGACAAACCCCCTGACAATGTTGATGTATTATCTGTGCATGATGTAAGGGAAGAGGGAGTGAACTCTGAGTTTTCTGCTTACACAGACACCATAGCCACACACACAGCTGCAGCTGTGACAGGGGAGGGGGTTGGAGAAGGGTGTGACAATGCCTCTACAAGTGATCAGCCAGTGAGCTGGGATCTGTTGCCCTCTACAGGGATAAGCAGAGAGCAGGGTACTGCAGGAGGAGAACCAGTGTGTGTGGAGTGGGGGCTACCACAGCAAATGCGGGGTCCCCAGAGATTTCACAGCGGGGTTCTGTTGCTGCAGGGGGGGAACAGGCCGGTGAGATTGGGGCTGGCCCAGGAGCGGAAGTGCTCCCAGGTAAGATCTCAGTGCAGGGTTCCACCACAACCGGGGTGTCAGGAAGCCAGGTAGGTCTGCCTGAACCGGCGACTTGGTCAGGAACGGAGGAGGAGCAGGCACGTCCCACGGTAACAGCGGCTGTGGCCGCTGTCACCCGCAGTGGGAGTTCTGGAAGCCAAGGGGCCTCCCAGAGGTCTGATAGCTCTTCCCCTTCTGACCAAGTGGCAGCCGAGTTAGGCGGAGGCCAGGAGACGAGTCCCGGGGTACTGACCGAAGATGTGACAGTCTCGTTGATTCTGGCCACATCTAGTCAGGGGTTTCAGGCAGCGTTAGAAGCTGATGACAGCCTGAAAGCTCTTAAGGAGCAGGCGGCACAGCCTCCCTTGAACTCGGACCCGGAGCGAGTGGTCTGGGACCAAGGACGGCTGTACCGAGTCACGGTCCAGCAGGGTTCACCAGAGGCGTGGCCCAGGGACCGACAGTTGGTGGTACCCTATCCATTCCGGACAGAGTTGTTGCAGATTGCGCATGAGATTCCGATGGCCGGACACCTAGGGATCGCTAAGACCAAGGCCAGGTTAACCCAGCATTTCTACTGGCCAAAAATGGGGGCCGATGTGGCTGCCTACTGCCGTTCATGTGACACCTGTCAGAGAGTGGGGAAGGCGGGGCCACTCCCCAAAGCCCCACTGGTATCTTTGCCCATCATTGATGAGCCTTTCAGGAGGGTGGCTGTGGATCTGGTCGGCCCACTGGCCATCCCCAGCAGCTCCGGGAAACGCTTCATACTGACGGTAGTAGATTATGCCACACAGTACCCTGAAGCGGTGGCCTTGTCGTCCATTCGGGCTGACAAGGTGGCCACCGCATTGCTGGAGATCTTCTCCCGAGTGGGTTTTGCCCAGGAAATGCTCACTGACCGGGGGACCCAATTCATGTCACAGCTGATGGAGGCCCTCTGTAAGGAAGTCCAGGGGCAACATCTGGTGGCCAGCCCGTACCATCCACAGACTAATGTCCTGTACGAGCGGTTCAATGGCACCTTAAAGCAGATGCTTAAGATGTTGGTCGACTCCAATGGGCGTGACTGGGAGCGGTATCTCCCACACCTGTTATTTGCTTACCGGCCTCAACGGGGTTCTCACCTTTTGAGCTCCTGTACGGGCGATGTGTGCGGGGCCCCCTGGCTTTGGTGAAAGAGGTTTGGGAAGGGGATTTGGCCACCCCTGGAGTGTCGGTCATCAAGTATGTCATGCGCTTCCAGGACAAAAGGCAAGCCTTGACGCAGCTGGTGCATGACAATATGGCTCAAGCCTAGGCCGATCAGAAGCGTTGGTACAACCAGAATGCTTGTGAGAGGACCTACCACGTGGGTCAAAAGGTGTGGGTATTGGTCCCCGTACCACAGGACAAGCTTCAGGCAGCCTGGGAAGGCCCATATCTCGTGTACCAGCAGCTCAACCCTGTAACGTACCTGGTCACCCTGGACCCTGCCCGTGGGAGGCGGAAGGCCTTCCATGTGAACATGATGAAGGCACATCATGAGCGGAAGGCATGTGCGCTCCCCGTGTGCAACCTGCCCGAGGAAGGAGAGGCGGTAACCCTCTTGGATATGCTTGCCCAGGTAAGGGCGGGTGGATCCATTGAGGATGTGGAGGTTGGCCACCAGCTTTTGGAGGACCAATGGTCCCAGCTGTGGGCCACACTACATCCCTTCCGGGAGCTGTTTACCAACTAGCCCGGAAGGACTGAGTTGGCCGTCCATCACGTGGACACCGGGGGTCACCCCCCGATCCGGCGTTCAGCATATCGGGTCTCCCTGGAGGTGCAGCAACACATGCGCCAGGAGATTGACGAGATGCTGAAGCTGGGGGTGATCCAGGCATCCAACAGCCCTTGGGCCTCGCCTGTAGTCCTCGTCCCAAAGAAGTACCAAACCACTCGGTTCTGCATGGACTACAGGGGACTAAATGCTGTCTCGGTCGCCGATGCGTACCCAATGCCGCGCATCGATGACCTGCTCGATCAGTTGGCCGGGGCTCAGTACCTGACCATCATGGATCTGAGCCGGGGATATTGGCAAATTCCCCTGACTCGCGAGGCCAGGGAACGCTCTGCCTTTATTACCCCATTTGGACTGTACGAGTCCACGGTGATGCCATTCGGAATGAAGAATGCCCCTGCCACTTTCCAGCGGTTGGTCAACACCCTGCTCAAGGGACTTGAAGGGTACGCGGCCACGTACCTGGATGACATTGCCGTCTTCAGTCCCACCTGGGAGGATCACCTAGAGCATCTAGCACAGGTGCTTAGGCAGATCCACCAGGCAGGTTTGACGATGGAAAATGAATGCCTAGCCATAGTGTGGGCTCTGCAGCGTCTGCAACCCTACCTATATGGGTGCCACATCAATGTGGAGACAGACCGCAATCCCCTCAGCTGGTTACACACAGTCTCCGGGACGAATGGGAGGTTGTTGTGATGGAGCCTTGCGCTCCAGCAGTACAACTTCACCATACGCCACAAGAAGGTCCGTGACCATGGTAACGCAGATGGGCTGTCCCGACAAGGAGAGGTCGCGGACGGGCGCACGGGGGAACACCGGAGTATGCTGCCCCCTAGCGCCCTCTAAAGGGGGAGGTGTGAGGTAAATCCTGGGATATGAAGAGGAATTATGATGTCTAGTCAGAATTTCTCTAATCGCTCCCTGATGGCACCCCTCCCTTCTCCCTTCACACACAGAAATTCATTTCAGATTGGTGTCAAAGGAAAGGTGTCAAATCCAACTGCACAGCCAGAGGCAATTTCCTATGATATGGAGATTAGCTGAGCTGTTAGCCCTGGGAAGCATCAAAAGACCCAGGAAGACCCCCCTCAGTGACAGTGTGGTAAAAGTTTGTATCTACCTAGCAAGCTTTGAAGTCTCCAGACAGCCATGCTCCAGTAGAATATGTGTAATATTTCATGAATCGTGCTTCCTATAAATATGGCAGGCAGAAATATGGCATCGGGGCCGGCTGACAAGTTCAGCACATATTTTATATAGTTGTGGGACCTTGGGAAGTACCCCAAACAGGATATAGGCCAGTGGGGAACCAGCAGACCAGCCATGCGTCCTACCATTTTGAAGCTAAAATCATAACTGTCAAAATGAGAGCATTGGCGTCCGCCTACGACGTTCCCAGGCAAAGTTATGATTAATAATCACTTTGGATACTAATTTTGACTCAAGACAGGGGAGGGGCAGTGCTCCCTGTGAGGTCACTAAGGTAGGAGGGGACCTGGATTGAACCAGGTTGATAACCTCAGTGCAGCCATTTTTTAGGTGTTCTTGATCAGCGGTTTGTGTCTGAACACATGTGAGGACGTTCCTGGAAACCTGGTCGAACAGTGCCCCCCTGTGGCCAGATGCATAAGGTAACTGCTTGAACTGTATGCCTGTTTGTAAACCATGTTTTATTTGTAACTGTACTGTGACTTATGTATATCCTGTAGACTCCATATTGTATATATTGTAGTTTACAGTGTGTCTTAGGCTGATTAAAATATATAATTAATCTTGGGCTGTTCTGTTATCTCGATCTTGAATCCCACGTCTGTGTGCTCGGTTAATAGTTACCATAAATCGGTTGGTGGCAGCGAGTTTGTGCCAAGGATCATTGTGGGGCGGCCAGTGAGATTTGGGGAGGTTTTTATATATTCCGTCCACGCAGGTCGGGGGAATATATACCCTACTCTCACCGGGAGCCCTTCAAGCATCGGCACAGTAGAATAGCGGCCTCCTTGCTTATTGTTGGGCAATTCCATAAATGGCCTGACTATAGGAGGGGCGCTAGAGAGTGCGTCAGTGGTAGAAAGGAAGGACGTAATTCCCGCTTCCTATACCCCCCTTTCGTGACATATTCCTGACAATGGTGATTGAAGAAGAACCACAAAGTGGATTTCTTCACAAGGGTATTAATGTGTTATAGCAGCATTACGGCCATGCCTTTACATTACAAAATCATGCTGGCAGGTTCTCTTTGATGCCTACCAAGTTATTCAATTAAGGACAACTGGAGAATCGAGGATGTGGGTAATTGGCATATAAGGCTCAATGATGTCACAATTCTTCTGTGCAGAGCATCTTGCACTCTAGGAGTTGCTGTGTTGTGTTTTCCTCGTCTACTGGCTGGCAGCTTGGTTGACAGAGCAGGCTTCCATGCTGGTTCTAAAGCCCACTTTACACGTTGCAATTAGTTGTACAATCGCATTTGCGATGTGACACGCCCAGGTTGCATACGGGATCTTATGAGATTGCATGTTGGTCGTTCATTTGCTGTCACACGTGCGTTAGTAGTCTATGTTAAATTGATTAATTTTGTGTGCGATCCTTTAGATCATGTGTTCTGTGACGTATGCATTGGGCACCTTTTTTTTTTTTTATTTATTGACTTGCCAAGCGTGTGTAATGTGTAGGGATGCGTTTTTACTATGTCATCTGCCATTCAGCTCTGCTACATGGCTGCTGACAGCAGACACAGACAGCCATGTAGCAGAGCTGAATGGCAGATGACAGCAGACACAGACAGAGCCGCACTGTCAGAATGAACTCGGGTGAACTTCACCCGACTTCACGGTCATGCTGCGGCTCTGTCTGTGTCGCGTCCTGATTAGCGGTCACCAGTGAAGGACTCACCGGTGACCGCTAATCTCCTAAGTTACTGAAGTTAGCAGCCCTCTCTCATATACTCACCAATCCCCGATCCCCGGCACTGCATGGCGTTCAGACTGCTCCGGCGGCTTTTACTGTTTTGAAAAAGCCGTCCGCCCATTAAACAATTTCGTATTCCCTGCTTTCCCCGCCCACCGGCGCCTATGATTGGTTACAGTGAGACACGCCCCCACTCTGAGTGACAGGTGTCACACTGCACCCAATCACAGCAGCCGGTGGGCGTGTCTATACTGTGTAGTGAAATAAATAATTAAATAATTAAAAAAAACGGCGTGCGGTTCCCCCCAATTTTAAAACCAGCCAGATAAAGCCATACGGCTGAAGGCTGGTATTCTCAGGATGGTGAGCTCCACGTTATGGGGAGCCCCCCAGCCTAACAATATCAGCCAACAGCCGCCCAGAATTGCCGCATACATTATATGCGACAGTTCTGGGACTGTACCCGGCTCTTCCCGATTTGCCCTGGTGCGTTGGCAAATCGGGGTAATAAGGAGTTATTGGCAGCCCATAGCTGACAATAAGTCCTAGATTAATCATGTCAGGCGTCTATGAGACACCCTCCATGATTAATCTGTAAATTACAGTAAATAAACACACGCCCGAAAAAATCCTTTATTAGAAATAAAAAACACAAACATATACCCTGGTTCACCACTTTAATCAGCCCCAAAAAGCCCTCCATGTCCGGCGTAATCCAGGATGCTCCAGCGTCGCTTCCAGCGCTGCTGCATGGAGGTGACCGGAGCTGCAGCAGACACAGCCGCTCCGGTCACCTCCACGCAGGTAATGAAGACAGCTGCGCGATCAGCTGCTGTCACTGAGGTTACCCGCTGTCACTGGATCCAGCAGTGGCCGCGGGTAACCTCAGTGACAGCTCAGCTGATCGCGCTACTCACCTCAGTTGCTGCGTGGAGGTGATAGGAGCGGCGGTGAGTAGCGCGATCAGCTGAGCTGTCACTGAGGTTACCCGCGGCCACCGCTGTATCCAGTGACAGCGGGTAACCTCAGTGACAGCAGCTGATCGCGCGGCTGTCTTCATTACCTGCGTGGAGGTGACCGGAGCGGCGGTGTCTTCTGCAGCTCCGGTCACCTCCATGCAGCAGCGCTGGAAGCGACGCTGGAGCATCCTGGATTACGCCGGACATGGAGGGCTTTTTGGGGCTGATTAAAGTGGTGAACCAGGGTATATGTTTGTGTTTTTTATTTCTAATAAAGGATTTTTCGGGTGTGTGTTTATTTACTGTAATTTACAGATTAATCATGGAGGGTGTCTCATAGACGCCTGACATGATTAATCTAGGACTTATTGTCAGCTATGGGCTGCCAATAACTCCTTATTACCCCGATTTGCCAACGCACCAGGGCAAATCGGGAAGAGCCGGGTACAGTCCCAGAACTGTCGCATATAATGTATGCGGCAATTCTGGGCGGCTGTTGGCTGATATTGTTAGGCTGGGGGGCTCCCCATAACGTGGAGCTCCCCATCTTGAGAATACCAGCCTTCAGCCGTATGGCTTTATCTGGCTGGTTTTAAAATTGGGGGGAACCGCACGCCGTTTTTTTTAATTATTTAATTATTTATTTCACTACACAGTATAGACACGCCCACCGGCTGCTGTGATTGGGTGCAGTGTGACACCTGTCACTCAGCGTGGGGGCGTGTCTCACTGTAACCAATCATAGGCGCCGGTGGGCGGGGAAAGCAGGGAATACGAGATTGTTTAATGGGCGGCCGGCTTTTTCAAAACAGTAAAAGCCGCCAGAGCAGTGTGAATGCCGTGCAGCGCCGGGGATCGAGGATCGGGGAGTATATGAGAGAGGGGGATAGACTGACATGGACAGAGAGTGAGGGACAGAGATAGTGACCGACTGACAGAGATTAGTGAATGACAGACATTGTGAGGCGCTTCAGAACGCAGCTTTTCAGCTGCGCTCTGAAGCGGACCTTTTTTAAGCTGCGGTGCAGAGCGCACACCTGCGCACATAGCATCAGACACCAAAATCGTATGAGGGATGTCACACGTTACAATTGACTAGGTTCGTGCAACAAAACGCTCAATTCTAGAGAATGATACGATGTGTTTGCGATCAACGGTTTTGCGTTCAATCCTGATCGCACGTAGATGTCACACGCAGATACCTCACAAACGATGCCGGATGTGCGTCACTTACAACTTGACCCCAACGACGGATTGTGAGATATATTGAAGCGTGTGTAGCGGGCTTAAGAGGTGCTGATTGCTCAGCTGTTCCATCTTTTGGGTAATTGCTCTGCTTCTTTAGTGAGCATGCTCTCCCAGAACCTTGCCAGTCGTATTCTCTGGTTCTGTAGTTGTGCTGTTGGCCTGTGTTCCTGCCCATGCTTTTATCTTTGTTTCCTGACCCTGGACTGTTGTTTGACTCCTCTCTGCCCACTCACTGTTCCTGTTGGGACATCCTGGCTTTTGACTTCGGACCGTTGCCTGACTGCGTCTCAGTTTTCTCCCTGAATCCATTACATGCCTTTCCGAAATTCTGACCCTCGGATTGTGACCTGACTATGCCTCTGTGTACTCCCTGTGTCCATGTGTGTCCTCCTGTTACCAGACCCTGGCTTTCCTGACTACTCTACCATTTGTACTACTTGTAAGTAGTGAATAGCATCACAATTGATATGCTTTCAGAGCAAAGACTAGGTAATGTAGAAGAAACTAATGAAATATATAATGCTGAGTATATTAAAAATCTCAACTGAAAAAATGGCCCTGCATACCTGTATGAGTATGTTGGTATGAGTACCAAGTGCAGGTTCACATTCACACTGTGGCCATTAACAAATAAAACGTAGGATAAAAAAAAAATAAGCATATACTGGACAGTAAATAATTAGTAAAAGTACATATAAATAACATAGGATACTTAGTTATTACTATTTTGATCAAAATAAAGTAAAATCCATGCCATGCTAGAAGGTGTACCCAACAGGATGGACCCAAGCTCTAGGTATCTTACTTCAGTATGTGTCAGCAGACCTCAAAGTAGACGAGGATGAGGAGGATGGAGACCTCTTTGTCATCTGCCTTTGTAATGCCAAATAGACAAGATTCACAACAAAAAGCAGAGGGGGCATGGACTTATATGTACAAAGTAGAAGGAACTATGGCAAAACTGAAAACATGTTGGTAGCTTTAGAAGGCTATGGTATGCTGATATACTGTACATGTGAATGTTACTACTGCTGCATTTCTTGCCGCCTCCTTGAAAAGAAGCGTCATCAGTGATGCTTGTTTTAGGGGCTGGGTTAGTCCCTGGTCAATGAGAACTGGACGATGTGCAAAATGATAACGCGCTTTCTGTTACTATTTCTAATCAGTAGTAACAAGCTAGCACCAGAGAAAAGCACACTGATAGTGTCTGTTCTAAGACTACCAACAATGCAGAAACCAACACCGCCCCTCCAAATGATGTCACTTGCAGAGGTGGCACTGGTGTCTGCACACTGGGTATTATGATACTGCACTCTGCTCTGGTGCTGGTTCATTATAACTGAGCTGAGTCAGCATGGAGTGCACTGTCATTGTGCACAGCGCACACACACTAGTCCAGCCCCTCAAATGAGCATCAGTGATAACACTTTGTTTCCCGGAGGGGGCAATGGCAGCATTAGTGCCGCCAGCCTCTGCCCCCTGATGATAATTTGTTTGAGTCTCCCAGCATGCACTGGAATTTTAAAATGAAACATCATTAAAAAAAGAAGTAGTAAACAAAAAAAGAAGAAAACCAGTTAGATAGTGTGGTTAGGAAAGGAAAGGGAATTTTTAAGTAAAGTATATTAATAATTTAATAGTTTATATTATTACATTAAATAGATAGGGATTTAAGATGAAGGTTACTTTGTATGTTGGACAACCCTTTAAGCAATCACATAGGAAGTGCTTTACGTTGTGATGCTAACATAATTTGTGTATTTTCTTCAAAGACTTTCCAAAGAAATTCTGTTTAGTCTGCTTTCAGCATGCTAAATACTTAGCTATTTAGGGTTTAATGGGGCAATAGTAATGGAGGCAAAGTACACTGCCTCTATCTTTGTCATAGCTGTCACATGATCTTAACCCATTACAATGTTAGGCTAAGTGACAGCATCCCAGGTGCTGCCATGCACTCAGCTGTCACTTGCATAGCAGAGAATGGTGCCACTGACAGCATTGGGGTGAAGATACTGAAGCCACACTCTGTAGAAGTGACAGCATGCAGATTGGTAATGTATCTGTTGGAGAAGGCTGTCGTGACCTGGGGCACAGGTCATGGGTATCAGATGCTGCTGATCCTATTCTGATAGCCTTGGGTCTTCTACTTCAAGGCCATATTCCGTAATGAATCAGTAAGAATAGACAAACACCAATCATCCCGTATGATTTTTTCATGTCTTCAATACATGGATCATTTTAAACAGACTTGAATTGAACATATTGTCACATTTTACCCTGTTGAATAAGCAAGTAGATGCTATATGCCTTCTACGGAATAATAGGAAGTTACCTTCTTTCCATTATTAAATTACAGTAGAAATGAGGACTAAGACCTGTTATCTTGGCAATGGAAGATCTAATATGCAGCTGAAGTTTAAAAGTTTACTTACACCTCAGGCACAATAATTAAAACTCCATTTTTTTCCATTATTGACTGGAAATGAGCAAACTTGTTTGAAAAAGGTTTGCCAATTCCAAATTCCGTACGAGCCTTGGCTGATTCAGCTCGTGCTCGGATTCACAAGCAATTTTCTCAAAAATCGGCAAACATCGGTTTTGTTTGGTAACTATTCGCGGTTGCACTAATGCTTTTCTTCTACCTTATTATCACTTTGGAGGGAAAAGGTCAGAGCAGCGGATTTTTTTTCTTTTCGTAACTTTATGTGTGGATGTCTCAGCAGCCAATCAGGGAGCAGAAAACATCCACAACGTTCAGACACAAGGGTTTGTGTCATTGGCTGCCTAAGTCACATGTCCCTCTGCATATGAAATATGGACATGCAGGGTCAACACCATTTTGTGAGTGCTACATCTTAGGGAGCGTGCTGTCACCGCCACTGCTGAACAGTTAGCTTAGCTATTGGGTTTAACTCTAGTTAGTTGTGATAGTTAGGAGGACGATAGTGTAGAATAGGGAAGTGCAGGAGCGTGTAGTGTAGGGAACATTTTGTGCCCCAAATCAGCATTTTCAAGATCTAGTAATTGCTAATTATGTGATCCTTCCAAAAATTGCTATTTCACCATCTAAAAAGAGTGCAAAATCTGTTCTCCAGCTCCAAATTGCTATTTCAGCATCTAAATAGTGCAAAATCTGTTCTCCAGCTCCAAATTGCTTTTTCAGGATCTAAATAGTGCAAAATCTCTTCTTCAGCTCCAAATTGCTATTTCAGCATCTAAAGCATACAAAATCTGTTCTTCAACTCATTATTGCTATTTCAGCATCTAAAATGTGGAAAATCTGTTCACCCGCTTCAAACTGCTATTTCAGCATCTAAATAGTGCACAATCTATTCTCCAGCTCAAAATTGTTATTTCAGTATCTATGTAGTGCAAAATATGTTTTCCAGCTCATAATTGCTATTTCAGCATCTCTATAGTGTAAGACTGTTCTCCTGCTCCAGATTGCTATTTCAGAATCTATATAATGTGAAATATGTTGTCCTGCTCAAAATTGCTATTTCAACATTTAAATACTACCAAATATGTTGTCCAGCTCAAAATTGCTATTTCAGCATCTAAATAGTGCAAAATCTGTGGTCCAGACACAAATGGCCATTTTATCATGTAAATAGAGATTGCTACTTCTGTGATCCTGTCAGTAATTGAAATTTTAGCATCTAAATTCTGATAGCTAAATATCTGGTCCTGCCGCCTGCCATAAATAAACAATCACTGGAGATAAATACTAATTGGTAACTCTGTGACTATTTCCAAAAACTAGGGGCAGACACCATGAAAGTTCCATCAATTGCCTCTGAGTACCCATAGTGTCATGGCGCAGCTGTCAGCCATGGGCGATGCACCAGACAGTGTGTGGGCCAACATTTATAGCTTTCAAATCCATTTAAAATTAAGAGGTGGATGAGTGACAGGCAACACACAACATGGAGACCCAACATGCACCCTCTCATTTCAAAAACCTAGGGGCAGACATTACTAAAGTGGCATTAATTGCCCCATAGTGAAAATAGTATAATGGTGCACCATTGATGCATGTGACAGAGTCAGGGCTTGGTTCTGCATTTCTACCTTACGCATTGATTAGTAAGAGGTGTATCAGTTTGAGGTGTAGGTCAGGTGTTCTGAGACTCCTTCCATTATGGCAACACACAAAAAGGAGACCCAAGTGTAACCTGCGCATACCCAGCTGTTCAGGTCACCCCCCAGCCATGTATCTAATCCATCATCTGTGATACAAATCTCACACATTGCACCACCACTGGAATAGGGGTAATGTTATACCACCACTCCCATAGAAATAGATGGAGCAGAGTTATAGATTGTGCCACTGCTCCCATTGAAGTGTATGGAACAGGGCCACACTTGTAATCCCATCTTGTGTGATACACTAAACTGGTCCATATACAGTCATATGAAAAAGTTTAGGCACCCCTATTAATGTTAACCTTTTTTCTTTATAACAAATTGGGTTTTTGCAACAGCTATTTCTGTTTCATATATCTAATAACTGATGGACTGAGTAATATTTCTGTATTGAAATGAGGTTTATTGTACTAACAGAAAATGTTCAATCCACATTTAAACACAATTTGACCGATACAAAAGTATGGGCACCTCAACATAAAAGTGACATTAATATTTTGTAGATCCTCCTTTTGCAAAAATAACAGCCTCTATTCGCTTCCTGTAGCTTTTAATGAGTTCCTGGATCCTGGATGAAGGTATATTTGACCATTCCTGTTTACAAAACAATTCCAGTTCAGTTACGTTTGATGGTCGCCGTTCATGGACAGCACGCTTCAAATCATCCCACAGATTTTCAATGATATTCAGGTCTGGGGTCTGGGATGGCCATTCCAGAACATTGTAATTGTTCCTCTGCATGAATGCCTGAGTAGATTTGGAGAGGTGTTTTGGATCATTGTCTTGCTGAAGTATCCATCCCCTGCGTAACTTCCACTTCGTCACTGATTCTTGCACATTATTGTCAAGAATCTGCTGATGCTGCTACTGAGTTGAATCCATGCGAGCCTCAACTTTAACAAGATTCCCGGTGCCGGCATTGGCCACAAAGCCCCAAAGCATGATGGAACCTTCACCAAATTTTACTGTGGGTAGCAAGTGCTTTTCTTGGAATGCCGTGTTTTTTGCCTCCATGCATAACGCTTTTATGTATGACCAAACAACTCAATCTTTGTTTCATCAGTCCACAGGACCTTCTTCCAAACTGTAACTGGCTTGTCCAAATTTGCTTTTGCATACCTCAGGCGACTCTGTTTGTGGCATGCTTGCAGAAACGGCTTCTTTCGCATCACTCTACCATACAGCTTCTCCTTGCGCTGTATTGTTGACCGATGCACATTGACACCATCTGCAGCAAGATGAAGCTGCAGGTCTTTGGAGGTGCTCTGTGGATTGTCCTTGACTGTTCTCACCATTCTTCTTCTCTGCCTTTCTGATATTTTTCTTGGCCTGCCACTTCTGGGCTTAACAAGAACTGTACCTGTGTTCTTCCATTTCCTTATTATGTTCCTCACAGTGGAAACTGACAGTTTAACCCCTTCACGACCTTGGACGGATCTATCCATCAAGGATCGTGTCCCGTTAAGCCCCGCCCCCTGCCGCGGGCAGGCGGCGGCGGTCGGCACACATATCAGCTGTTTTCAACAGCTGACATGTGTGCCTGCTAGCCGCGGGTGGAATCGCTTCCACCCGCGGCCATTAACCCCTTAAATCTTGCTGCCAAAGTCTGTCAGCAAGATCTAAATGCGCGCGGCCATGTTTTTTACTTACCGCCGCCCCCACCGGAAGTCACGTGCGTTATCACGTGACTATCGGTGGTTGCCATCGTAGCACAGGGTCATGTGATGACGCCTGCAGCGATGATGTTTCACTTTCGTTTTCCCTCGGCCGAGAGCAGAGGGAAAAACAAAGTGACTGAATCTGCTGTTTACAGCTGTATAGCTGTGATCAGCAGATAGATAATAGCAATCGGATTGCTGATCGCTATAGCCCCCTAGGGGGACTAGTAAAATAAAAAAAAAAGTTTTAAAAAATAAAAAAAAAAATAAACCTAAAAGTTCAAATCACCCCCCTTTCCACCCATTGAAAATTAAAGGGTTAAAAAATAAATAAATATACACATATTTGGTATTGCCGCGTTCAGAAATGCCTGATCTATCAAAATATAAAATCAATTAATCTGATTGATAAACGGCGTAGTGGCAAAAAAATTCCAAGCGCCAAAATTACGTTTTTTGGTCGCCACAAGTTTAACGCAAAATGCAATAACAGGCGATCAAAATGTAGCATCTGCACAAAAATGGTACCATTATAAACGTCAGCTTGAGACGCAAAAAATAAGCAGTCACTGAGCAATAGATCCCAAAAAATAAGAACGCTACGTGTTTCGGAAAATGGTACAAAACGTGCGCCACTTTTATTGGACAAACTTGTGAATTTTTTTTAACCCCTTAGATACAAGTAAACCTATACATGTTTGGTGTCTGCAAACTCGCACCGACCTGAGGCATCATACTCACACATCAGTTTTACCATATAGTGAACACGGTGAATAAAACATCCCAAAAACTATTGTGCAATCACACTTTTTTTGCAGTTTTTCCACACTTGGAATTTTTTTGCTGTTTTCCAGTACAATATATGGTAAAACCTATGGTTTCATTTAAAAGTACAACTTATCTCGCAAAAAACAAGCCCCATGTGGCAAGATTGACGGAATAATAAAAAAGTTATGGCTCTCGGAAGAAAAGGAGCAAAAAAACAAAAATGCAAAAACGGAAAGTGCCCGGGGGATGAAGAAGTTAAATCTCTGAGACAACTTTTTGTATCCTTCCCCTGAACAACTATGTTGAATAATATTTGTTTTCAGATCATTTGAGAGTTGTTTTGAGGAGCCCATGATGCCACTCTTCATAGGAGATTCAAATAGGAGAACAACTTGCAAGTGGCCACCTTAAATACCTTTTCTCATGATTGGATACACCTGCCTATGACGTTCAAAGCTCAATGAGGTTACAAAACCAATTTACTGGTTTAGTAAGTCAGTAAAAAGTAGTTAGGAGTATTCAAATCAAGAAATTGATAAGGGTGCCCATACTTTTGCACTGGTCAAATTTTGTTTAAATGCGGATTGCACATTTTCTGTTAGTAGAATAAACCTCATTTCAATCCAGAAATATTACTGAGTCCATCAGTTATTAGATATATGAAACTGAAATAGCTGTTGCAAAAACCCAGTTTGTTATAAAGAAAAAAGGTTAACATTAATAGGGGTGCCCAAACATTTTCATATGACTGTATGTAACCCCAGCATGTGGTAGTCTGCATATGTAATCGCTACATGTGACACAGCGAGCAGCACCAACTAACAATCAGCTCTGCCAGCCTTCCTTCGTGTCACTGTCCACATGTCAGTATCACTTTGCAGTCATCAGTAATGTCTCTACACTGTACAAAAGGATATGGAAGGGTTACATTTAGAATAAAAAACCCAGAAGGAAGGAGACATCAGACACAAGAGCAGATCCTGCACACATTAGGTCTTATGCGCACATCGCGTAATAGCATGCATTTACGCTGCATGAGACGACGCATAAATGCATGTGTCCTGCATTCCCTGCACAACCTATGAAGATTGTGCATGACATGTGTGCATAATGCTTTTAAGAACGCAGCGTTTTGGGTGTTAAAATTTTGACCCAAATCCGTGCGTTCCTAAATGCAGCATGTCAATTATTTTTTGCGTTCTGGATACAGCTCCCACTCTGTCTATGGTGGGGGCAGCATCCTGAGCGCATGAAATCGGCTTTTTTTTTAACAAAAAACTGCATTCATTATGCAGTCTTTCTGTAGCGATTTGACGTGCACATGTGCTGTCAAATCGCTGCAGAAGATTATGCAATTATGTGCGCATGAGCCCTTAACTGCAGGCATAATGTAACCTAGCAGTGCACTAGGGTTTCATGGCATATTTCAGCAGGTGCTCACTGATCACCTTATACATTTTTTTAATTATATACCATTAAAAAGTTTTATTTATTTTTTATTAAAATATCTTTGCAATTTTGAAGTGTGGGTTTTTTTTTGTTTAAGGGCCAATCCCTTTTTAAATTATTTGTCCATGACCATTTTTTCATGCTGGTCTGATTATAACCTATATGGTGCTCATCTTTTTTTTTTTTAAGTCATTTAGGGTTAAAAAATCTTGCAACTAATTTTCATTATAAAATTAGCAAAAAGAAAAGCCAAACTGTTAAAGTAACGGCGGTGGATACACCGTCTGATTGTTGCCCCACCAAGGCACTTGTAGCAACAGCAGCCGCAGAAGCCACAAGAAAGGTGTCACAAACTGTAATATTTGCAGGTAGCTGTACATTCGGCCCCAATGTTGCTGGTGGGTCTTGGGCACCCCAAATCCAACATTGACACAAGTTAAAGGGAACCTGTCACCGGATTTGGTGACTATAAGCTGCGGCCACCACCAGTGTGCTCTTATATACAGCATGTTAGAATGCTGTGTATAAGAGCCCAGGCCGCTGTGTAGAACATAAAAAACACATAATAATACTCACTTAGGGGTCAGTTTGCTGCAGGCTGGTCATATGGGTGTCTCCATTCTTCGATGCCGGTGCCTCCTCTTTCAGCCATCTTTGTCCTCCTTTTTCTGAAGCATTATGCACACAGGTAGGTTTTGAGGTCCTGCACATGCACACTGCAATACTTTGATCTGCTCTGCTCAGGGCAGATCAAAGTGTGCTTGCGCGAGACCAAGTACTTTTCAGGTCTCAATGCACATAATGCATGTTGGCACATTTCTGTTATACAGCATTATGGAGCTATAGCTAACAATTATACCACCATAATAGCACATCTAAGGGACACAGTGTTTTGTAGTAGAAGTAGTGCTTCTATTTACTTATTCAGCTTGCTTATGTGGTGCCATTAAGGGTATGTGCGCACGTTGCTTTTTACCTGCTTTTTTGCTGCTTTTTCTTCTGCGCTGTTTAATGCCAAAATGGATGTGTTCTTCTATTCAAGCAAAGTCTATGGGAATTTGGGTTTCTTGTTCACACTATGTTGTTCAAAATGCTGCCTTTTTGTGGCAGAACTTTGGTCAAAAACTCAGCTTTGCAGTGCAAAACCCAAATGGCAAAAACAATTGACATGTTGCTTCTTTGAAAAGCTGAGTTTTTGACCAAAGTTCTGCCACAAAAAGGCAGCATTTTGAACAACATAGTGTGAACAAGAAACCCAAATTCCCATAGACTTTGCTTGAATAGAAGAACACATCCATTTTGGCATTAAACAGCGCAGAAGAAAAAGCAGCAAAAAAGCAGGTAAAAAGCAGGTAAAAAGCAACGTGCGCACATACCCTAATTGCTCAGATATCATCATCACTGTCCCCATTGGGACTCACAATCTAAATTCCCTATCAGTATGTCTTTGGAATGTGGAAGGAAATCATAAAAACTGGA
This sequence comes from Anomaloglossus baeobatrachus, assembly GCF_048569485.1. Classification (NCBI taxonomy): domain Eukaryota; kingdom Metazoa; phylum Chordata; class Amphibia; order Anura; family Aromobatidae; genus Anomaloglossus; species Anomaloglossus baeobatrachus. Next base: position 488,326,089 of record NC_134356.1, on the reverse strand, counting down.
GGAAACCCACATAAACACCAGGAGAACATACAAACTCCTTGCAGATGTTGTTTTTGGTGGGATTTGAACCAAGGACCAGAGCTCTTTAAGGCTACAGTTCCAACCACTGAGCCAATACTGGGCTCATTCCCATAATAATGAAGTATTTGCTGATTTTTTTTTTTAAAGAAAAAAATAATTATAGCATTCCATGTATGGTCAAGGGAATCAAGGGTAATATATGATCCTGTAAACGTCAATGAGCTTTATAGCACTTATCTATACAACACAGATCTGTATTAATGCTGCGTACATGGTCCCAGGGTCTACAACACATGTAACTGTAAATAATGCTCTATAGGGCTGAAGGTACAGGGAACTGTAAAGGAAAGGAACCAATGAACCATTAAGAAGTTTTTAGGTTTTATATATATATATATATATATATATATATATATATATATATATAGGTAGATGAGAATAAGAGAGTTTCTAGGTTCTTCTACACCCCATTACACAAAAAATCTGGTCCAGGACCTGCCTGTAATTCTATGTGTGATGGGCTTCAGGTCAGCATTTTAATGGTTTCACCATACATGCTGTCAGTATGATTGGCAGCTTTATTAGCACAGGGTGAATTTATCTTTACTTCTCTAAAAAGGGTCATCTTTGAGTCAGCTTTGCTCAGACATTTTTATACATTTGGTTAAAATGCTTATTAGTTTTATTAGAACCGTGTATTCTGGTTTATGTACAATATACATTACATCTACATGAAATAAAGCATCATCTATCATATTGAGAGACAAAAGAATCACCTCTAACATGGATGTATTTCACTTACATTTTGATGGTATCCATTTACAGAATTTATAGAGCTGGCTAGCGACTGTAACCCTTTCCTATGAATAAAGTGCTACAAAAATATACGGTAATACAGCAACCAAGCACAATATGCTCGCTTTTTACTTCTGGAATAAAAAAACTTAAATTATGTTTCGATTGTGTGACTGTTATACAGTAGGTAACTATGAATATAAACAAAGAAATATACTGAGATTCATCCTCACACCCAAGTGCGACTGCTTTCAATTTAACTTTCTAATTTCTAGTTTTGCCATATACTATATACAACTTAAAGGGAATCTATCACCAGATTTTTGCTCCCCCATCTGAGAGCAGCATAATGTAGAGACATAGACCCTGATTCTATTGATCTGTCACTTACTGAGCTGTTGCTGTCATTTTGATAAAATCAATGTTTTTTCTGCTGCAGATCAAGCAGTTATACAGAGCTAATACATATGCTGGACTACCTGACATCACGCCAAGTAGTCCTGTAATGATAATCTACTGCTGATTAATCAGTGATTTTATCAAAACTACACTAAGCAGCCCAGTAAGTGACACATCACTGGAATCAGGATCTCGGTCCCTACGTTTTGCTGCTCTTGGATTAGGTGGCAAAAACCTGATGATGGATTCCCTTTGAAGGGAATCTGTCAGTAAAAGCAATTCCTCAAACCGCATAAATGGGCATGTATGTCTTTGAAATATTAATTCATTGACAACTTTTGTATCTTTTATCTGTTGCTTCCTTCCTGATAAATTAAAATTGTCATTCATATGCAAATGGGGGTTTTAAGTGCTTTGGGCAGGACACAGCACTATTGTAGCCTCTTCCTCCTGAGGTTGTTTCCAGCTTTTTGATAGCCTACGGCGTGCAACTAGTGATGAGCGATCAATAAAATGCTCAAGTGCTTGGTTCTCTAATAGAGCAGGTTGGAAGCTCGAATGGGCTTGACTCGAGTAACGAGCATAATAGAAGTCATTGGAAAACTCAAGCATTTCTCCCAGAAGCCTCTAAAATGAGGACCAAGGATGAGATCTGTCTCTCTCCTTCTGGAGATGAGAAACAGAGGCAGGAAAATTGAGCATATAGAGCACCCGCACAATACTCAATTGAGTATCAAGTGTTTTGAGCACCTTGATACTCGTTTAAGTGCAAATCATCTTGAGTACCGTGATTAGAGATGAGCGGTTCGGTTCGTCGAACGGAGGCACCGTTCGAGTTCGGTTCGACAAACCGTTCGACGAACCTCTCGAGCCCCATTGAAACCAATGGCAGGCAAATACAAACACATAAAAAGATATTATAAATGTACACAAACAGTTAATACCTAAAATATAACTTTTAATAATTCCTCTAAAAATAGGGAAGGATCACCTTGCCTATGCATAAAATAAATTAGGTTGCAAGATCCTCCATACACATCGGGGGACTGGCATACCCTGTAAACACGCAATGACACCTATATATAATTGGTGCTGGCAAAATAAACAAATTTAACCGAAATGGCCAAGATTATTCACACAAACGCTCACTTAGATCCCATTCACAAATTAGCAGTGGCGTTAATCACTATAGTGACCATGACACCCACAGGTGTGTGACCAATATACTTCACATTCGGTTAAACAAATCAGCATTAACCAGGGATTCAAATAGCCAAGTTGTTAACCTGGTTGTGTCTGATAGGGAACAATCTCACCCAATTGCTGGTGTCTTGTCTCCCAAAAACGATCAGTTCGTCCTCATATTCGGCGTTTCCAAAAAAGACCCTCACCACACAGGTCCTGGACCCCTTATGAACGGACTAACTGTCCTCTCCCAGAATCTCCTTCTCCCTTCTCCCGACGCGTTTCCTATACATCATTCATCAGGGGAGCAAATGAGGAGACAACCTCTACTGGGTTAATCTAGAATTCTAGATTAACCCAGTAGAGGTTGTCTCCTCATTTGCTCCCCTGATGAATGATGTATAGGAAACGCGTCGGGAGAAGGGAGAAGGAGATTCTGGGAGAGGACAGTTAGTCCGTTCATAAGGGGTCCAGGACCTGTGTGGTGAGGGTCTTTTTTGGAAACGCCGAATATGAGGACGAACTGATCGTTTTTGGGAGACAAGACACCAGCAATTGGGTGAGATTGTTCCCTATCAGACACAACCAGGTTAACAACTTGGCTATTTGAATCCCTGGTTAATGCTGATTTGTTTAACCGAATGTGAAGTATATTGGTCACACACCTGTGGGTGTCATGGTCACTATAGTGATTAACGCCACTGCTAATTTGTGAATGGGATCTAAGTGAGCGTTTGTGTGAATAATCTTGGCCATTTCGGTTAAATTTGTTTATTTTGCCAGCACCAATTATATATAGGTGTCATTGCGTGTTTACAGGGTATGCCAGTCCCCCGATGTGTATGGAGGATCTTGCAACCTAATTTATTTTATGCATAGGCAAGGTGATCCTTCCCTATTTTTAGAGGAATTATTAAAAGTTATATTTTAGGTATTATTGCTGTAATTCAGATTCTTCAAATTATATACCATACCAGTGGCTGTATTATTACTACACATACAGTTAATAAACATTGCCATTACACTTACAGGTCCCCACGACGCGTTCTGCACTCTGTCTCCCGCCGCTTTTCCTTCCGATAATCGCTGCGTCCTCCCGGTAACCAGCACAGATGATAGGACCTTCCGTGCCGTCAAAAAAAGCATATGACCAGTCACGAGTCTATTATCTCATTGGCTACAGACTGGTCACATGGCTATGACGTCATACTAGGTCCTGTCATTGCATCTCTCCGGTACGCGGCAATCATTCCAGCATCTCCGTATACCATCGAAATGCTCTGGCACAAGGTCGGCTACCCCAGTCTGCCACAGCCGGTCAATAACGAAAATCACCATTGCTATAGCAACCCGCCTGTCAGCGGTGACGTCACCGCTTACAGCCCGCAGTGGCACCGGGAATCACGTGATAGGAGCACCGTTGCTATGGTAACCCGCTTGTCAGCGGTGAAGTCACCGCTTACAGCCTGCAGCCTCTGCTCACTCTCACCGAATGAATAGACTGCACGGGAGCAGCAGCAACGTCTTCCTCCCATGCTGTGCTGTCTGATGTAGCAGAGCTGCATGTGTTGAAGGAGAAAGAAGACAGAAGAGCAGGATCGTGGAGGGCTGACAGGGAGTAATAAACATGGAGTCTCTAACTGTGTTTGTGTATTTATTTCTATTAAAGTATTTGTTCTCTGTGTGGTGTTTTTTTTTTAACCCTTTATTGGAGATTCTTAATGGCCAGGTCAAACTTGCCTGACATTAAGAATCTCTGGCTTAATACTAGCTAGTAAAACAAAGCTAGTATTAACTCATTATTACCCAGCGAGTCACCCGGCTTTCAGGGCAGCTGGAAGAGATGGATACAGCGCCAGATGATGGCGCTTCTATGAAAGCGCCCTTTTCTGGGGCGGCTGCAGACTGTAATTCGCAGCAGAGGGGCCCAGAAAGCTCGGGCTAACCTGTGCTGCGGATTCCAATCCCCAGCTGCCTAGTTGTACCTGGCTGGACTAAAAGTGGGGCAGAGCTCATGTCAATTTTTTTTTTAATTATTTCATGAAATAATTAAAAAAAGTGCTTCCCTATTTGTTTAGTTCCCAGCCGGGTACAAATAGGCAGCTGGGGGTTTGGGGCAGCCGTACTAGCCTGCTGTACCTGGCTAGCATACAAACATATGGTGAAGCCCACATCATTTTTTTGGAGGGCAAAAAACTCCTGCATACAGTCCTGGATGGAGTATGCTGAGTCTTGTAGTTCTGCAGCTGCTGTCTGCTCTCCTGCATACTCTAGTGAATGGAGCATGCTGAGCCTTGTAGTTCTGCAGCTTCTGTCTGCTCTCCTCCATACAGACAGACAGCAGCTGCAGAACTACAAGGCTCAGCAAACTCCATCCAGGACTGTATGCAGGAGTTTTTTGCCCCCCCAAAAAATTATGTGGGCTTCACCATGTTTTTGTATGCTAGACAGGTACAGCAGGTAGCTACGGGCTGCCCCCAACCCCCAGCTGCCTATTTGTACCCAGCTGGGAACCAAAAATATAGGGAAGCTCCTTTTTTTTTAATTATTTCATGAAATTCATAAAATAATTAAAAAAAAAATGACGTGGGCTTCGCCCAATTTTTGTGTCCAGCCAGGTACAACTAGGCAGCTGGGGATTGGAATCCGCAGCTCAGGGTGCCCAAGCTTTCTGGTCACCCCTGCTGCGAATTGCAGTCCGCAGCCGCCCCAGAAAAGGGCGCTTTCATAGAAGCGCCATCTTCTGCTGCTGTCCAACTCTTCAGCTGCCCTGGTGATGGGTGGCTCGCTGGGTAATAATGGGGTTAGGGCTAGCTGAATATTATCAACTGGCCCTAAGCCCGAAATTCCTGGTGTCATGCCAATATTAGACATGGGCACCATAAATTTCTAGTACAGATAAAAAAACACAACACACAGAAAAATATTTTTATTAGAAATAAAACACAACACAATTAGTGACTTTATCCTTATTGAAATAAAGAACCCCCCTCCTCTGCAGTAATACTAGGTCAAGGGTCCCACGGCATCCAATCCAGATCCAATATCATCTGATCGGTATGCTGGAAGGCAAAGCGATCAGATGATGTGTCAGGTTCAAGGGCCTGAATCACATGACACAGCAGCTGATTGTATAAACGGCTTTTGTACAATCAGATGATGCATCAGTGCAAAAAAACCCCAAACAAACTACACTCTTCTGTGCACACTCCTGTCTGACAGCATCAGCTGATAGTTTAGCCGGCCAGGCGGTAAAAAGCCGGCCTCACCGCACGACTTATAGTGTCAGCTGATTCTGTCACGTGACCACATCAGCTGATCATCGCCAGGTCTGAGAGAGAGAGAGAAAGAAGAGAGAGAGAAGAAAGAGAAAAGAGAGGGGAAAGAGAGAGAAAAGAGAGAGAGAATAGGAGAGAAGAGAGAAAGGGAGAGAGAGAGAAGAGGGAGAGAGAAGAGAGAGAAGAGAGAGAGAAGAGAGAGGGGAGAGATGAGGAGAGAGAGAGAGAGAAGAGAGAGGAGAGGAGAGAGACTGACAAACTGAGACTGAGACTGACTGAGACTGAGACTGACTGACTGACTGACTGCCTGACTGAGACTGACTGACTGACTGAGACTGACTGACTGAGAGAGACTGACTGACTGAGACTGACTGACTGACTGAGACTGACTGACTGACTGAGAATGACTGACTGACTGAGACTGACTGACTGAGACTGACTGACTCACTGACTGACTGAGACTGACTGACTGACTGACTCATTGACTGACTGAGACTGACTGACTACCTGACTGAGACTGACTGACCGACTGAGACTGACTGATTGAGACTGACTGACTGACTGAGACTGGCTGACTGACTGACTCACTGACTGAGACTGACTGACTGACTGAAACTGACTGACTGACTGAGAATGACTGACTGACTGAGACTGACTGACTGACTGAGACTGACTGACTGACTGAGACTGACTGACTCACTGACTGACTGACTGACTGAGACTGACTGAGTGACTGAGACTGACTGAGTGACTGAGAGAAAGAGAGAGAGCAATGCAGCCTCATTCCGTGAACTGCTCCGATTTTAGAGGTGCGGCTCACAGCTGATGTTCGGCTCCTCCCTCAGTGCATAATTAAATTAAATTAGAATTATAAATAAATAATTCTAATTTAAAAATAAATTATTTTTTTTACCGGGACAGCCGGGGCTAGAACTCAAGAAGTACTGCTGCTTAGGCGACTGCTCTATCCATTTAGCCACTGGCTCCAATAAGGAACATAGGCACATTTCGTAGTCTTGAGGTCTGCAATGCAGACTGAAGTCTGAGGTGACTGCGCGGCTTCCTTTAGGTGCTACATGGAGAGGAAAAAGATCGCTCCTGTCATCTTCATGTAGCAGAGCTAGCAGAGCTGACAGTGTTGTGTGGATTACGTCGGACCTGGATTGTTGTTTTGGGATTAATAAAAAGGTAAATGAGATTTTTTTTGTCTTTTATTCCAAATAAAGGATTTTTTGCTGTGTGTGTTTCTTTACTTTCACTTTCAGTTTAATCATGGAAGGTGTCTCGGGGAGACGCCTGGCAAGATTAACTCATTATTACCCCGATTGCCACCGCACCAGGGCAATTTGGGATGAGCTGAGTGGAGTCCCGGGACTGCAGCATCTAATGGATGCGGCAATTCCAGGCCGGCTTCTGGGTGATATTGTTAGGCTGGAGGGCTCCCCATACCGTGGTGCTCCCCATCATGACAATACCAGCCTCCAGCCGTGCGGCTTTATCCTGGCTGGCATCAAATATGGGTGGAACCGCATTTATTTATTTTTTTTATTATTATTTATTTATTTATATTACTGCACAATATAGTCCCGCCCGCCGGCGGCTGTGATTGGTTGCAGTGAGACAGCTGTCACTCATCGTTGGGGCGTGTCTGACTGCAACCAATCATGGGCGCCGGTGTGCAGGGAAAGCACAGAATAACTGATTGAATAATGAAGCGGCAGACATTTTCAAAAGAGGAAATGCCGCTGAAGATTTGTGACAGCCATGCAGCGAGACACCCGTGATCGGTGAGTAGGAAAGAGAGAGGGATTGTGCTGGGGATGCAGGACACATGCAGACAGCAACATGTGCACATAGCCTTACTGTGAAAAGCCGCGTTTTTGGTGCTCGAACCGTTCTCGAACGTAACTCGAATTGTCGCGTTTTTAGCAAAAAGCTCGAGTTCGTCGAACGTCTCGAACACCAGCCAAAATCACTCGAACATGAAATTGGCGAACCTCGAGCCTCGAACATCGCTCATCTCTAACCGTGATACTCAATCGAGTACCAAGCATCTCGAGCACCCTGATACTCAATTGAGTACAAAGTATGTTGAGCACCCTGATACTCTAATGAGTACAAAATATATCGAGCACCATGATACTCGTTTGAGTACAAAGCATCTCGAGCACCCTGATACTCAATTGAGTACAAAGTGTCTCAAGCACCCCGATACTCAATCGAGTGCAAAGCATCTCGAGCACCCTGTGACTCGATCGATTACCAAGCATCTCGAGCACCCTGATACTTGAGCAAGTACCAAGCGTCTCAAGCACCCTGACACTCGATCAAATACCAAGCGTCTCGAGCCGAGCACCCTGATATCAATCGAATATATAGAGCAGTGCCAAGCATGCTCGCTCATCACTATTAATTATCTATTTAACTTTTTCATTTTAGATTCTCATATCCATTATACTTGATAATAGACAGACCTGTAATGTGTAAATCTCTCACAAAGACAGACAGCAGAATATTTGATTTACATAAAAGCATTTAAATGCTTCATTTGCATCCTAAAACCTCATTATATCGATTAAGTGATAAAAGCTTAGATTTCATTTTTGGTTCCTGCATATATAACTACAAATTTGTGCAATATATTTCAAAGATTCATCATGCAGTTAAGATTTTATTTTCTAAATAAACCCCACGATTCTTGGATAAAACATGGTGAATGGACACTGATGAAAAATAATCACCGTGAGTTCATAATCAGGAGATCCCTTTTAAATTAAATGCATTGCCTATAAATTTTAGGGATTTTTTCAGATTGTAATTAAACTTTATGAATCAAATTTATCAAATTATGGATACAAAGTAGATTATAGCCAATTCACTATAACAGCTCTGATGAAATAGGTTTAAATATTGCAAATCAAATCAAGAAGTAGAGCATCTTCCTTCTTAGCAAATCTATAATTCGACATTTAGAAAATGCTACTTCTTGTTGAATAGTTTATGTCCATTAATAAAGCAGCATAAAAATCTCAGCCCCTTGGAGAGGTTAAAAGTTCATCTTTCTAATGAAATAGGGACAAAACAAGCACTTACTACATCCATACAAACAAGTACAATGTCTAATTACATCTCTTTAGTAAGTCACTTTCTTGGATTGTATCTAGGGCATTTTGTCCGCTGGCAATCTGCTTGGTGCTCCTGCAGAAGCAAATTCTACTTGTTGCAGACTTTCCATATTCAGCTCTGTATATATATATGCAGTGCCTACAAGTAGTATGCAACCCCCTGCAGATTTAGCAGGTTTACACATTCGGAATTAACTTGGCATTGTGACATTTGGATTGTAGATCAGCCTGGAAGTGTGAAATGCACTGCAGCAAAAAAAGAATGTTAATTTTTTTATTTTTTTTTTTTAAATGGTGAAAAGTTTATTCAGAGGGTCATTTATTATTCAACCCCTCAATCCACAAGAATTCTGTTTGGTTCCCCTAAAGTATTAAGAAGTATTTCAGGCACAAAGAACAATGAGCTTCACATGTTTGGATTAATTATCTCTTTTTCCAGCCTTTTCTGACTAATTAAGACCCTCCCCAAACTTGTGAACAGCACTCATACTTGGTCAACATGGGAAAGACAAAGGAGCATTCCAAGGCCATCAGAGACAAGATCGTGAAGGGTCACAAGGCTGGCAAGGGGTACAAAACCCTTTCCAAGGAGTTGGGCCTACCTGTCTCCACTGTTGGGAGCATCATCCGGAAGTGGAAGGCTTATGGAACTACTGTTAGCCTTCCACGGTCTGGACAGCCTTTGAACGTTTCCACCCGTGCCGAGGCCAGGCTTGTCCGAAGAGTCAAGGCTAACCCAAGGACAACAAGGAAGGAGCTCCGGGAAGATCTCATGGCAGTGGGGACATTGGTTTCAGTCAATACCATAAGTAACGTACTCCACCGCAATGGTCTCCGTTCCAGACGAGCCCGTAAAGTACCTTTACTTTCAAAGCGTCATGTCAAGGCTCGTCTACAGTTTGCTCATGATCACTTGGAGGACTCTGAGACAGACTGGTTCAAGGTTCTCTGGTCTGATGAGACCAAGATCGAGATCTTTGGTGCCAACCACACACGTGATGTTTGGAGACTGGATGGCACTGCATACGACCCCAAGAATACCATCCCTACAGTCAAGCATGGTGGTGGCAGCATCATGCTGTGGGGCTGTTTCTCAGCCAAGGGGCCTGGCCATCTGGTCCGCATCCATGGGAAGATGGATAGCACGGCCTACCTGGAGATTTTGGCCAAGAACCTCCGCTCCTCCATCAAGGATCTTAAGATGGGTCGTCATTTCATCTTCCAACAAGACAACGAGCCAAAGCACACAGCCAAGAAAACCAAGGCCTGGTTCAAGAGGGAAAAAATCAAGGTGTTGCAGTGGCCTAGTCAGTCTCCTGACCTTAACCCAATTGAAAACTTGTGGAAGGAGCTCAAGATTAAAGTCCACATGAGACACCCAAAGAACCTAGATAACTTGGAGAAGATCTGCATGGAGGAGTGGGCCAAGATAACTCCAGAGACCTGTGCTGGCCTGATCAGGTCTTATAAAAGACGATTATTAGCTGTAATTGCAAACAAGGGTTATTCCACAAAATATTAAACCTAGGGGTTGAATAATAATTGACCCACACTTTTATGTTGAAAATGTATTAAAATTTAACTGAGCAACATAACTTGTTGGTTTGTAAGATTTATGCATCTGTTAATAAATCCTGCTCTTGTTTGAAGTTTGCAGGCTCTAACTTATTTGCATCTTATCAAACCTGCTAAATCTGCAGGGGGTTGAATACTACTTGTAGGCACTGTATATATATATATATATATATATATATATATATATATATATATATATATATATATATATAAATCTCGTATTTTTCATTTTATAAGACGCACCGGATTATGAGACGCACCCCAAACTTAGAGCTAAAAATGTAAAAGAAAGTAAAAATATGGGGCCCGTTTTATAATCCGGTAGTGTCCGGTGGGAGGCAGCAGCAGTGGTGGAGTCGGGGGTCACAGGATGCAGCGGGGGTGGTGGAGCAGGTCCATGCTATGGGCAGTGCAGAAGGGTGCCCAGATACTCACTGCGGAGCTGTGCTGGGGTGGCCAGTGCTGCTGTGTGCAGATGCGCTGCTGTTGCTCTGCTGTGCTGGGGTGGCCGGCGCTGCTGTGTCCTAGTGCTCGCTGCGGGCACTGGCCATTCTGAAGATGTCGGCGGTGCGGACTTCAAAGAAATGGCGGCCGCAGTCGGCGCTTGCGCAGATGGGAGCTTGAGCCGAGAGCTCTATCTGCGCATGCGCCGACTATGGGCACCATTATTTGAAGAATTTACCACTGCTATCTTGAGCACCCGCACACAGCAGCGCAGGCCGCTGCACAGAGCCTTTCCAGGCAGCACCGAGCGGCCACTCACAGCCTTGTCGGGCAGCATAGGGAGCCGCGCTGGCCACCGCACAGGGAGCCGTGCTGGCCACCGCACAGGGAGCCGTGCCGGCCACCGCACAGGGAGCCACGCCTGCCGCCCCACAGAGCCATGTCAGCCACCGCACAGAGCCACGCCGGCTGCCCCACAGAGCTGTGTCAGCCACCGCACAGAGCCGCGCTGGGCGCCACACACAGGAGCACAATATTGTCTTGCCTCCAGTGACCCCTCTCGACTACCACCCCCGGTAAGCTATATTCGGATTTTAAGACGCACCCCTTATTTTCCTCCCACATTTTTGGGAGGAAAAGTGTTTCTTATAATCCGAAAAATACGGTACTTTTATCTGTGCAATAAGGGAATATTTGACATGCCCCACCAGGGCTGTGGAGGCACTCGGAATCTGGCTGTTTCTGTCTGTGAGGTCACGGCGGCAGAGCCCAACTCCGTGAACCTAGCAGTGTCGTTAATAAATGGGGGATATTTACAGGGGATGATTCATGATGCCACCTGTGGTCTTTATCCAGGTATGGCAGACGCTGCTTAGATGGGACCGCTGAGGCAGACGGTGACACAGCTGAGATGGTACAGCTCCCCACAGGTGGAGCTGGGACCCCAAGGGCAACCGTAGGCAGTGGTTAGCCAATGAAGTTTTCAAACTGCGCAGTGCTGGCAGCGCAGGCAATAAGTCTAGGACAGAGCAGGATGCAGTCATTAGTTCTTTACTCACAGTTGTTAGTTCCAGATTATCACGTCCGGACGGTCAAATGCTGCCCTTGGAGTGCTGAGTCCTGCACTGATGGGATCTAGCCGATCCCCAGGTAATTCGGAGGCACATGATCGGTGTACCTTTCTGTGTCGTCATCTTCCTACGCTGGCTTCGCCCTCCTGCCCTGCATCTCACACACAGTGCCCTGAGCCGGTGTCAGCGGACCCTGTTTGGGAGGCTCTTCTGCCTAATCCCCTGGCCCTCTGTGGTCACCTTTTCAGTGGCTTCATGTGTGGTTGTGGCTTTGACACATGAAGTTACCTCAGCCTCCAGTTTTGGTAGCTGAACCTTGTAGTTCTCAACTAGTCTAGGGGCCAAGTCCCCCCACACTGGTGCGTCGGCTGTAGATGCGAGCCCGTGGGTGGATCGCTCACTTCCCATGGCTCTAGGACCCCTTCTTTCCTCCTTGTCCTAGGATGAGCTCCTCCGGCTCCAGTCCTCAGGACCTCACCCCTCCACTTCCTACTTGTTCTGCACTCCGTTCTAAGTGTCCATCCACTAACTAACCCCACCCCCCACCTCCAGACTAGCTCCGGGACTGTGCTCTCCCTAAGGAGCAATCTTGCCCTAACCATGCCTGAAGTAGTGTAGCTATACTAAAAGTGTGTGTGCAACGGTTTGTGACCTCCTCTTTACCAGGGAATGGGGTATCACACCTCTGGCTGAGGTGCAGTACCTCTGTGGTGACTGGACCCTCAGTGGGGCCCCATATATTCACATGTGGCAGATATTGTATATTGAAAACGGTTTGTAGGGGATCAGGGTCCTCCACCCAATCCAATCGAATAGCTCCTGCCTGACCAAAAAACAGAGAGGATTGCAGATTCAATAGAATCTATAGGTGACAAAATCTATGCTTTCTATTCAATCCATATCCCACTCAGTGTGGACACTTATCAAACAGATCCTGTCAGGTGAGCTGTACACTAGAGATGAGCGAACCTGAACAGTAAAGTTCAGTGTTCATACCGAGCACAGACTTTAAAAAAAAAAAAAATCACTGTTCGAGTTCAGAGTTCGGATGCTTTACGTATGCAAACCACTCAGTGTATACTCGGTGCTCAGCTCAATACAAGCCACTTGCAGTGTCTGAATGGCTCACACTGGGGGTAAAATTAGCCTTATTGGATATAGTGTGTACAAAGAAAAAAGAAAAACCCCACCCTCTCTTCCCCAGAAGTGATCTGTTTATGGCTGGCTATATGTGGCTGGGACCCGAACTGCCCAATCAGTGAGTTAGAATGGGGTTCAGGTCAAGTCCGACCCTTTACTGAACTTTATCTAAAGCCAGCGAACTCGACAAACCCGAACTTCCATGGGTTTTCTACTGTGCACTTCTCTGATGGTGCTGGTTGGTGAGCGAGTGGTGGGGACTCAGAACATGGTCGCACCAATTTGTTTCAATTAAAAGTGCAGTAAAATATAAACCTTGTTTAAAAAATGTAAAAAGGTTTAATGACTCGTCAACATTTCAGTCATTTTTCCTTGCATAAATGCTAAGAGCAGTAAAGCATAGACCTGCCTAAACATACCTATGTGCATCATGACTTTTCAGATAAAGCTCTATTCCAGCATTCCCACAGTTCTTTCTGGCACATAGTGACAATTTTAGAACCACCTCCCTCTGCTTTCAATTAATCACTGTAAGTCATCGCTTGGAAGCTGCAGTTATCAATGAAGAGCACATAGCGTATCTGCGTTTTCTGCCCAGGGATTTCTTGTTAGCTTGCGTTGAAATGCAAGTGTGGATAGTTCGCGGTCACGTGTGTACGCACTTAAGGATGTACAATGGGGCTATATATGGGAGCAAATATAAATATATATACTGTATATATATATATATATATATATATATATATATATATATATATATATATATATATATATATATATATATATATAACTGTTCCTCGCCTTCACCTTTCTGGTGTCTGAGTTGAGGTTGAAGTCTGTGCTTGTTACTGATCCAGCCATGGGCCCATCTATAAGGTCCACTAAGAGTCACTCCTATCGCTTCAGTCCTTACAACCTTGGACAAAATCCGTCTTCAGATATTTCTTGGCCCAGTCTTAATGTATCAAATGATGTGTGTTGATCAGTGCTTGTTGATGGTTGGCTTTTTTTTTGGAGGAAAACAGCTGGCAAACAATTCTGTACACCTTAACAGGGGGTGTGCTGATATCCTTAGGCCAGTCCTGCCCTCATTACACAAATACACATCACCTGATCTGCTTCATCCAATAAACATTCAAGTTTACAGCTTGGGTTGGAAAATATTAAAAAATATATGGCCAAAATACTCACTTGCCTAATAATTGTGCACACAGTGTAAAATACACAGCTGTTAGCTATACAATTTTCTGGCACTAAAGGGGGCTTTGCACGCAGCGACATTGCTAGCGATGTCGCTGGTGAAAGCACCCGCGCCCGTCGTTTGTGCGTCACGGGCAAATCGCTGACTGTGGCGCACAATATCGTTAGGAGCCGTCACACGGACTTACCTGCCTAGCGACGTCGCTGTGGCCGGCGAACCGCCTCCTTTCTAAGGAGGCGTTTCGTGCGGCGTCACAGCGGCGTCACTAAGCGGCCGTCCAATAGAAGCGGAGGGTCGGAGATGAGCGGCCATAACATCCCGCCCACCTCCTTCCTTCCTCATTGCCGGCGGCCGCAGCTAAGCTGTAGTTCGTCATTCCCAAGGTGTCGCACATAGCGATGTGTGTATCTACGACGAACAACCTGCGTCCTCAACAATCAACGATTTTTTGAAAATGAACGACGTGTCAACGATGGACGATATGGTGAGTATTTTCCATCGTTAACGGCCGCTCGTTGGAGTCACACGCAACGACGTCGCTAATGATGCCGGATGTGCATTACGGAATCTGTGACCCCGGCGATATATCATTAGATACGTCGTTGCGTGTAACGGGGCCTTAAGTCATTTAAATTGCTTGACAAATTAATATTGAAAAGAAAGCCAGTTGTAGTAGAATTCACTAAATTCAGTTATAGGTACGTGCCTCTTAATAAATTTGGAACATCTTCGGCATATCCATGTGCCAATGTGGGATGATTACCTCAAATATTCAGCTTCGCGAATATCCGCCGAATAGGTTGCCGCTGTGCGAATATTCGATGCGCAATGTAAAGGCCCCGTCACACACAGAGATAAATCTTTGGCAGATCTGTGGTTGCAGTGAAATCATGGACATATTGTTCCATTTGTACACAGCCACAAACCTGGCACTGATTGTCCACAATTTCACTGCAACCACAGATCTGCCGCAGATTTATCTCTGTGTGTGACAGGGCCTTAAGTCTATGGGAAGCCCGAATAGTTCCGAATAGTTGTTATTCGGGTTTCCCATAGACTTGCATTGCGCATCGAATATTCGTGAATAGTCGAATAGCGGCGACCTATTCGGCAAATATTTGCAAAGCCGAATATTTGACGTATTCAATCATCCCTAGTTATTATTATTAAAGACAACAAAGCACTTAGATGCACAATTTAAAAAAAAAAAAAAAAGACTATAACAAATGTAGGAAATACAGGTGGATTGCATACAATAAAGCAGTCCCCCATTCCAACCTCTAGAGGAAAAAAAGGACAATGAGAGCTATACACAGGTAGTCACATACAAATAGGCTAGGGATACAAACTATACACTGTAATAAGAAACACAGGAGAAGTGACAAAAATAATCAATCAATGCAGTCATAGAGTACAGATAACAGAATATACCAAATACAGAGATACCTCTCCTGTGTAAAGAACAGTGTGGAGGGAGCCTAATGGCTGCTTTACACCAGACAATCTATCGTGCGATAGATCGTCGGGGTCACGGTTTTTGTGACGCACTTCCGGCATTGCTGGCGATGCCGGCCTGTGTGACACCTCCTAGCGACGCAGTATCGCTCACAAATCGTGAGTCGTGTACTGTTCGCTAGGTTCCATAATATCGGTTCTGAAATCAGGCGCCAGTTGTTCATCGTTCCCGTGGCATCACACGTCGCTCCGTGTGACACCACGGGAGCGATGAACATCGCGTACCTGCCTCCCGCGTCAGCCGCCGGCTCTATGTGGAAGGAAGGAGGTGGGCGGGATGTTTACATCCTGCTCATCTCGGCCCCTCCACTTCTATTGGCCGGCGGCCGTGTGACATCGCTGTGACGCCGAACGTCCCTTCCACTCCAGGAAGTGGAAGTTCGCCACCCACAGCGTGGTCGCACGAGAGGTAAGTATGTGTGACGGGGGTTACCGACTTTGTGCGCCACGGGCAGCGATTTGCCCGTGACGCAAAAGGACGGGGGCGGGTACGATCGATTGTGAAATCGCACAATCGGTCGTACCATGTAAAGCAGCCTTAAGACTAACCCGAGTGAATGAAGCTAAACAGCCATTTGGGTGGTGGAAGAGAAAAAGCCCCACGCGTATCGTCACGCAAAGTAGTGACTTCCTCTACTGGGAGGTAGATAGGGTGTGTGAAAGTAAGCAAGACACATATCTTTATGCTAACTATCAAATTAATCATAATGACATAATAGTTATCACCTGTCAGCAGGGCTGAAGATGCTGTAGATGGCGGCGTCCGACATACTGCGCAACCAGGAAGTGATCACCCATGGAGGAATGAGCCGCATGTGCGCAGAGGTGGGAAACGAGTGATAAATACGTTGCCTCGTGCATACTGCGCACACACACACAGAAAGGGCTGGATGACACGGCCCCCGCATGCTACACAGCCCGATGCGCCCATAAATTATATCCCGCGCATGCATGAATACTCAGATCTCAATACATAGAATTCATCTCACCTAGTGCACCCTGCACTAGTCACGTCCCCCACATTGTAATTGATTACACTACAGGTCCTTCACCATCACTTCTCTGCTGAGCTCCAACCATTACGATCAAATGATTGTGACATCACCACAGATCCTGCACCACCACTTCTCCAATGCTGAGCTCCAGAGATCAGCAGAGGAGAAGTGGTGGTGCAGGACCTGTGGTGATGTCTCGATCGTGTGACCGTAACGCACAGAAATTAGCAGAGAAGTGATATTAAACGACCTGTGGTGATCATCAAAAAGAGAAATTTTGGTGCAGGACGTATGGTGATGACACGATCATGTGACCATAATGAGTGGAGCTCAACAGAGAAGTAATGGTGAAGAACCTGTGATGTAATCAATTACAATATGGGGGGTGTGACTAAGTTAGAAAAAGAATCTTGCCTGAATTTGAGTGTCAGTGACTAAACCCTGCAAATGCTCCACCTCATGAAACTTAAAGTATTTATAGCATTCACCGAAGCTTATAAAGTCTTTTTTTAAAATAAATACATGGATTTTTTTAAAACCATGTTAGTGATGCACATTGCATCATTTAAAACACATGGGATGAGGTTTAATATAAAAAATGACACAACAGGTTCCCTTTAATTTTATTTGGCTTAATCAGTTTTTTCTTTGTACAACAATATAAAGAGCATCTTTGATTTTATGCTAAATTTATCAACCAATTGGATGCATTGTGAAGAATTTGCCAAAAAAAGTAATAAATGCTACAAAACAATAAAGAAAAGTCACATAAAAACTCAAAGGATGAATTGACCCCATAGACTTGGGAATAGGTAATAATGCAAAAATATATGATTTAGACTCGAAATATATATACATATATTTCTCATTTGTATATTATTTTTTTTTGAAAAAAAATTGTCTGTCACCAGATGGCAGTGCTTAATATATGCCCCTTACGTGGGTACATCACCTTTAACCCTGCATCTCACATACACGGCTGGCTGAGAATCATAGGGCATCTAATATGAAGATTGTTCAAGCATGCTTTCTCCTGAACTAAGTTGTGTTTTTGAGAGGACATTGAATGGAAAAATAAAAATAGCTTGGATGGAAAGAATTCCATTTACACGTGAACCTCCTGATAGTATTAATTTGAGGATAACCCAGGAACATGACCTAACACTAACCTTCTATTGAACAGACATAAAGAGAAAAAAAGTATATGTCCATTCCCACTTTCCAATTGTATTCACTTGCCACCAACAATAGCGTGTCATATGGTGTGTGCAATGTAACTAATAAGTTCCTGATTGAAGTTTTGACTTCTATTAGTGTAACCAAGGCTAGAGCAAATTCTCTGGTTCAAGGTGTAATGGCAGTCTCGAGAGGATTGATAGAGAAATTAGGTAGCTGACAGTACTGCATTTTGCCTCGTGCTGCTCTTTTTTTTTTTTTTTAATGATTGTGTAATTTTAATGTCTACAAATATTATGTAATTACATATTTAATACTTAACACAATTTAATAGTGTTCCACAAAGTATATATTTAATATCCCCATAAATATAGACTTCACTTTTAAGGGCTCTTATCTATATAATACATATAGTTGTAGTAAGAAAGAGTTCGTTTAGATAAAATCAAGGGAAAATTAGCAAATAGAATTATTTGGATAGCAGGGCTTTACATTGACTTTGTAAAATACAGTATATACAGTACATGTGAAGAAATAATACAGTTAGGGTCATATCTAACGATTATGGTGTCCAAGGCAATTTTAGTTCTCACATCCTATTGATAAAAAACTGTCCAGCTGCATTAAATAGAGACTGAAGTCCACATTAATGTGGTAACTAAGGATGAGCAAATCGATTCTATACAATTCTAATTTGTTTAGATTAAAAAGGGGAATTCTAGCAAATTGGACTTATGGGGAATTCAGAAAGTGCTAATCCAGCATTATGTCTGTGATTTTGCTGGTGCATGTGGGTTGAATAGCAGACAAACAATAAAAAAATTACATTTACATGGTTCGTTACCTCACCCCACTCAGGTCCTACAGGTCTCCACTAGTCCTGCACTGGCATTCTATCCTGGGCCCCAGATATGCTTTGGTCTCTTCTTGACTAGCAACCGGATAGTCTTCAATGCATGTGTTACAGTTGCCGAGGGGTGGCGAGCGTCTGGAAGTGGACCCACTGGGCCATACATCGGACTCTCCTGAGGGAACTATCCAGTAGCAACCCCCTATACAGGGATTGTCTGCCACAGCCACAGGGGGCATAAATCTATGCCTGCCAAGAACCAGTGGAGGTCAACTCTTACGGACTGGAAAAGTCTCTCAGTGTCTGGAACTGGTGTGCTCAGCTATGGCAGTACGGAGATGGTAACTCGGACTCAACAGCATGGAGATGAAGATGTAGAAGTGGAGGCACAGAGATGGTAGGTCAGACATGGCAGCACGGAGGTGGAGACTTAAACGTGGCGGCATGGAGATGGTGGCTCAGATGTTACAGCACGGAGATGGTGGCTCAGATGTTGGAGCATGGAGATGGTGGTGGAGAACAGGCTCTAGGACAAGACACAGGTTAGCAACACAGAACTGGAACTAGGACAAGGCAAGCAGTCCTAGACACAATAGCATAATGGGACCTGAGAACTAGCAATGCACTAATGCGGGCATCACACGGTACAATCTATCATGCGATCGCACAAGCGATCGTACCCGCCCCCGTCGTTTGTGCGTCACGGGCAAATCGCTGCCCATGTTGCACAAAGTCGTTAAACCGCCGTCACACGTATTTACCTGCAGAGCGACCTCTCTGTGGGCAGCGAACATCCTCTCCCTGAAGGGGGAGGGACGGTCGGCGTCATAGCGACGTCACACAACCGGCGGCCAATAGAAGCGGAGGGGCAGAGATGAGCGGGACGTAAACATTCCACCCACCTCCTTCCTTCCGCATAGCCGGCGGGTGCCGCGGGACGCAGGTAAGCTGTGTTCATCGTTCCCGGGGTGTCACACGGAGCGATGTGTGCTACCCCGGGTACGATGAACAACCGGCGCCATGAAAAATAAACAATTTTTTAAAAATAAGCGACGTGTACACGACTCACGATTTGTGACCGATTCTGCGTCGCTCGGAGGTGTCACACGAAACGACGTTGTGAAGAATGCTGGATGTGCGTCACGAAAACCGTGACCCCGACGATGCATTGCATGATAGATCATCTCGTGTGACGCCCACATTACTAGTAGGCGCCTCCTCTAAGGGGAGGTGGTCTTAAATACCTTTCAGTGTGAGATGACCTCTAGGCTCACTCCTGGGTAATGGGATGCTGGCCCTTTAAGAAAGAGGGCGTGGCCGTGCACGCACCCCATGGGCACTCCCAGAAGGCCTGCATGTGGCCTGGAAGAGGGAGGAGGCCACAGCAGAGCTCAGGGCAGGAACGGAGCACATAAAGCTGGGAGGCAGGTGAGGGGAAGGCTGGGAGCATGGGAGTGGGGGGGAAGGGATGCCATACTAGGACCGGAACCGGGTACTACAGCATGTACTGTCTTCACAACATGTGCCATCCATAAGACTGTGCAGGGTTACACACATTTTGACATCATGACATCAGAACACAAGTCGTGGAAAATCTTTTGCTGGAAGCACTGGAGAAGAATGAAGAGGACTAGTGGGGACCTAAACCAAATGAAAGTATAAATATTTTTTTATTTTTTTAACCTCTTCTTATCCATGTATTTATTATTCTTTGGGCTGAGGAGAGCTCAAGGCATAATAAATGTATTTTTTTTCAGCAATCAGTGCTCATTCATAAATACTTGTGTGCAAGCATGCTTGTGCTGTGTATATGTATACATAATGTGTTACTGTGTGTATCATGTGTTAGGATATTTTATATGTTTGATTAATGTGAATATGAATTTAAATGTTAGTATATAAGGACAGATTTTAGATTGGTTCCACTTCCAAATCAATGTAACGATCCAGCTTTATCACCCCACAACATAATCTCGGGTGTAGAACTACTGTAAAATTCCCTCATGAAGATTTCTTCATAGTATTGCCAATGGTCTCCAGATAGAGACCAAAAGCTAGCACGGAGCAATGAAGGCTGAAATGGAGGTCTATCCTTTTCAATAATAGGACCCACTTTGGTCTTGGACACAATGAAAGCTGCAGACTGGTTTGGTGACTACATGGGCACTTGAGAAGCAATATTGTTATAGTTGTACTTAGCATATTTTGAGAGTTAAAGGGGCACCAACAGGGCATTATTATTTTCTGAGGTACAAAATGTGGATATGTGACACTTTGGCGCCGCCAGGTGGTCACAGAAAACATACACCCCACACAACACCTTCCCACACCAGGTTCCATCAGCCACAAAATCCTAGCCACCCCCCTCAGGGTAAGAAGGACACACCAGTGGGCAGGACCAGGCGGCCCCACACAGGTCATTCCCCAGTGCCCAGTCCCGGCTGTGGAGCAGCCGGGATGTACCTGCAGGGAGGCAGAGAAGGCCAATGAGAGATGGGGCCCTCGACAGAGTGAGAAACTGGTCGTAGACAACACCAAGGGCATCCGTGTGGGCCACGTCCCTGAGCAGGAAGAGGAGCATGGAGCCTGTGCCCCGTACTGGGAGCGACAAAAGCGACAGCTAAAACAGGAGATTGCTACCCGGGAGAAGCGGAAGGCCGAGATGCTGGCGTGCACCTATCAAAAGAAAGACAACTTACGGCAGGCCAACTTCCGGGTGCGAGGCCCGACCCACCGAGGGCAAGTGCGCCACTTTAACCCCCAAAAGGGATGGGGGTTTATCTACAAGCCGGGACTGGATTCCGAGATCTTCGTGTCCCGGAGGGATGTGGCCCCTCATCTGTCTATAGGTCACCTGGACCGAGAGTTGGAGCCCGGGGACCTAGTGAGTTATACCCGACATTGTGGGGAGCGAGGGTAGTTTGCCCTTGATGTGAAGAAATGGGTGGTGGTGAATGAGAAACCCTGCCTAGCCTCCCACAGCTTCCTGTATGAAGACCAAGAGTAAAAGGTAGCAGTTCCCGGCTACCAGTTCAGTGTTAAAGTTAACCGCGTTTTCCGTTTTAATCATGGACCACGACCTCAGGACTGGCGAGGTCAACCCAAAAACTTTCTTGGGTCCTTTAAATACCCCTACCTACCTTCTTGTTATTCTTCACCACCTACACTGCCTCTGGAGAGGTAGATTGGAGGAAGGGCCTGCGGTAGAGTAGGCCGAGGCCCAGCCACTATTGAAACCGGTGGCTATCCACCAGGCCAGGGGTCCCCTGGACTTGGGGCCCTTGAGATGGACTGCCGGATAAGGAACTTTTTACCCGGCCCATGTAGGCGTTACCTGGAACTCCTGTGGACTGGAGAAAAGGGGTGCCCACCATTCTTAGCGGTGGCACCAAGGAACCAGGTTGTTTGGGTGGAGGGTAAAGAAGAAGGGAATGTAATGTTTTATGTTTGCAACGTTTAAGAAATGTGCCTCCCATAAAGGGAAGAAATGTTTTTACTATGTTATTTACCTTTCCCATTCCTTTTAGAAAAAAAATAAACAGCAGTGGTCGGACAGCCCACGGACGGGCTGTATTCAACCGAGGGGGAATGTGATGCCCTGGGCCATGTTGTCACAGAAAACATACACCCCACACAACACCTTCCCACACCAGTTTCCATCAGCCGCAAAATCCTAGTCACCCCGTTCAGGGTAAGAAGGACACACCAGTGGGCAGGACCAGGTGGATTGGGAGCAACCACCTAGGGGTCTTGAGGATCCGGAGGCGGAAACAAGTTAGTCTAAGTTTTGAGTTTGACAGTGGAGAGGAGTCTGTGACAGTGGCAGACTGTTAAGGAAAATATGAGTTTAGTGAAGTGTAGACAGGGTAGTGGCCCTGGTCTACTGGCTAGGTGGCAGGCAGTGGGCCATGTCCAAAAGCAACAGGAGTCCGGTCGCAGGAAATCCAAAGTGGACCGGGACAGGGTTGGAGCCCGCTGGTACCGACAGCGGTGATCCGGTCCGGAAACCGTGCACATGCGAGGTACCTGGACCCAAGTTAGAAGCCCCTTCCCTAATTCACCAGGCCGGAAGCAAGGTTCCAGACATTGCTTTAGAAGTGTTAGCCCAGATAGAGCGAAACGGCAGCCCACTGCGGGGGATAGAGTATCCGCAAACACCCACTGAAATCCCAAGGGTCATTTTTCGCGGGCACATCTTCCAACCAGAACATACCAGGAGCAGACTTTCCCGTTCCATACGGAGTTGTCCAGAATTGAGGAAAATTACAGAGTGCAGGAGGAAAGGACATCGGTACACCAGCCTGGTGTGGGACTCGAGTACACCCGAACGTGGCAGCCGGCCACTGACAACTTGGTTTACCAACAGACTTGTGTGCAATTATTCAACAGTGAGTACACCAACATCCCCGGTCCGGCCCGGCGCGCCACCTCCGGCCTACATCACTCTCCATGTCCTGGACACTGAACCCCGGGGCATCCACCCTTATTCACGGAGGGGTTAATATCCAGCTGCCATTCCATCATACCCGGGTGCTCCCCATCAGCAGCGGTGGTACTCCATATTACCACACACCGTGGGTGGCGTCACAAAGTATCTACAGCAATCCCCATACATATACGTTCCCTTTTATTTGAGTGTCCGCGTGACCCCCGGGTCCGGAAATCCCTCGAGCCACTGCAGATCCGGATCCGAGCAGCCCGACTGCTGACGTGGGGGCGGCACAGATACTCTTCTAGGACACTTGCAGAGAGTATTAATATTTTCTATGGGGCAATTTCACCATTTAAAGGGCACAAAGGTAGCATTTAATTTTGCAAGAAGCTCCATGTTGTGCATTATTATGTGGACCACAAAGAGGAATACTATTTTTGTGCCATACAACAGGTCCAAAAATAGAGACCTATAAGTCAGCAGAATTCCTCATCCTACTGCCACCCCAATGATGTGGCTTCATCATTGGGGTGGTAGTAGGATGAGGAGTTTGTGCAGTTTTGGAATAGATGGGATATGAATATGGAAGTGTGAGGTGTCAAATATATGTTTGTTGTAAATGTAAACCCTGCAGGAGAGACGTGGCTTGGAGAAGTTGTCATAACGGTCTGTGGCAAATGTAAAAGATGCGAAATGTGAACAATTCTCCTCAGCGTGAACATCACTTTTAACTCACGAACTGCAAGACTGGTAACTACCACCATATGTATGGCGGTCACCATATGTCATTGTTGTATAAGGATTTATTTTCAGTAACTGAATGTTCATCTACTGAGGTTTCGTTATACTGACAATTAGGGGGCACTCAGATGCTATCCCCTCACAACCCACCCTCTCCCCCCTTCTGCGCTGAACTCCTTCTTGCCCAATATCTTCTGCTCAGAGGCTGTTACCCTGCTGGGAGGCTGTTTTTATCCACTGATCACTACATCTTGCATCTGACTTGCAGCTCAACATAACAAATATGATCACGGCTAATAACAGAGCTCACTATGGATGGATTTAACTTCCACTTCAACTAAAATGGGAGATTTGCTCAGTTTTTCATCTAGTATAAAACAGCATTAAAGGGATTATGTCGTCCCCTAAGCATTTTAGAAATGTCAGATGCTCACTTCAACTAAAGTCGACCTTTGGGCCAATTGTAAAGATTCTCTTTAAGCATTTTATTCACACAATCATGTATGAAAATTGTCCAGTTTCATTATACTTACATTACAGTTTTTATTATATTATGGATACACCATGTATATTCATAATATAAACCCCTTTATTCTATTCCTGTATATCTAACATGGTTAATTCTCATAACACATAATTTAATAACAAAACAAACAAGAAAATCCAAGGGCCCCCAATCATCAAAGTTGTTGCTACATTTTCAAAATTAAAATTATTCTAACATTAACGTTTATGTTTGCACCTTATTCAGTATTTAGTTTGTGCCTTTTTTAAGGCAAATTTACTTGGTTTTGTCTGTTTGTTTTGTTCAACAATACTGTATAGGCCTAGTTGTCCTTCTCCAGATCTTTTAGCTTAGGGTATGCTCACATAAGCATGAAAAACGGACGAGGGCAATGTGAGAAAATGTCACATTGCACTCTGACTAGAGATGAGCCACCACCCTAGTGTTCGAGTTCGGTTTGGTTCCTCGAACTTGCGTTGTGTTCGTCGAACGTTCATTGAACGTTCGTCAAACACTTTTGAACACCTTTGAACACCATTGAAAACAATGGCAGGCAAACACAAACACATACAAACATGCACAAACACGAACGCACACACACACATATTATGCTCACCTTACCTTCCGTTCCATCGCCGGCCTCCTGGGACTTGCAGTTCGCCGGTACAAGATGTGTATTGGGTAACCATTGCGACCGATGCCGGAACCTCTGCTGACAGAGTGCTGACGTCAAAGGCAGCAGTCGCTTGCCTCTGATTGGCCAGCGCGCTGCCTTTGATACACAGCCTGTAGCAGCGAACTACGTGTATCGGGTAACCATCGCAACATCTTGTACTGAAAGTCCCAGGAGGCCGCCGATGGAATGGAAGGTAAGGTAAGCATAATATGTGTGTGTGCGTTCGTGTTTTTGCATGCTTGCATGTGTTTGCCTGCCATTGTGTTGAATAGTGTTTGAAGGTGTTCGAAAGTGTTCGACGAACACACCTCAAGTTCGACGAACCGAACCGAACTCGAACACTAGGGTGGTGGCTCATCGCTAGTCAGAGTGCAATGCGAGATTGTATCTAGTAGCATAGATAAAGAGCTCTTTATAAAAAATATTTGTAAAGATCCTTTATGACCTGCTAATGAGCGCAGGGACTAGTCGCAAGAGCATTAGTTCTCCTGACTAGTCCACCCTCTCAGCATCTCAGCATGTTAGCACGCCCACAGTCACCAATCAGAAGGAAGTGTACAGACCATTGTTTTGAATTACTTCAGCACATCCGCGGCCACAGGACATTGCTAGTCTCTCACACTGCTCTGGTGTGATTTTGGTCCACTCTTCTTCCAGTCTCTTTTACAGTTCTTTGACTGTTGTGGGTTTCTTGGCCATAACTTTGTCACCAAGGATTTTCCAGAGGTTTTCTATTGGGTTTAGATCAGGACTCTGGGCTTTCCATTTCACTATTTCACTGTTTTCTATTTCAAGGAAATGCTTTACCCATTTTGCTGTGCGACAGGAGACATTGTCCTGCATGAAAATTGCTGGCTGATTAAGTGATGAACGCAATTAAGAAGAAACCACGTGTTGTTGAAGAAGGTTCTGATACACACTTGTGTAGTGCCCCATGGAGCAGGGGGTTAGCCTACTTGTAGCCGGGCTGTTGAGGGTCATGTCTGGAGATGTCACCGGTGGCCTTGCCCGGTTCCGTTGCCCTGAGGCATACACAAATGAAGAGGAAAGTTGGATGATGGGGATGGTTTATCGTAACGCCACCTGTGGTACGCGGCTATGTATTTAGCCGCCCCTGCAGGGATCCCCGATGGTGTCGGTGTTAATGCAGCCGAGGTGTTGTCGCTCCCCACAGGCTAAGCGGGACCCAAGAGGACAATGGGGGTGGTGGCAGTCTCTGGGAGCACCGAAGCAGAGGGCGATGGCATCGGTATTTAGAGTCTCATTCAGCAGCTGCGGTTTCAGGTTTATTTACTCACTGATTGGATGCTGCACCCCAGGTACTGGTCTCTGCCGTCACGGGCTCTGGTCAATCCCAGGTGAATCGGAATGCCAAAAACGGTGTTTGAGAGAGAGAGAGAGAGAGAGTGTCCTCTCTACAGGGTATCCCCGTTAGAAGTGAGGAACCCGGGCTGAGCTCCCGCTCCAAGCCTCTGGCCCCGTGATGAAGAAGAGTCTCAAGTGGTTTGTGTTGCCAAAATTGTGGTCCCAACTAAACTGAAGTTTGTGTGATGGTTGCGCCTACCTCTACCCCAAGTGGCACCCGACCCCAGGTGGTTGCCCTTGTGACTGGAAAGTTCCATGTCTCGTGATGGTCACTCCCCGTCTGCCCCATGCCAACTCCCCGGGAGAAGGCACCTAACTGTATGTAAGATGAAATGTGACAACACCAATGGTTAACCCCTCTTCACCTGAGATTGGTACCGCACCTTAACTGAGGCACAGTACCCTGTGGCTACCGGAGCCTCAGGGGCGCCACACTTGCATTCATTCTGCCATGTAGCTGTATGAGAGGTCCAACTTCTGCTGTGAAAACATTCCCCAAACCATGACACTTCCTCCACCATCTTTCATTGACTTCTTAACACACTTTGGGTTTAGTATTTCCCCATTTTTTTAATGAGCATAATGTTTCCCATCAGATCCAAATAAATTAAACTTGCTTTTATCACTAAAATGAACTGTAGACCCTTCTCCTCTGTCCACACAACATACTCCTTTTGATTATTTCTTAATGAGAGGTTTAGTCACTGCAGAGTTGGCTTTTAGTCCAAATGCTCTTGAACATCGTGACACTGTATGACAAGAGAGATCCTTATCCTGTTCATTGCTGAACTGCTGAGCAATTCCAGCTGCAGTGTTGAAATGATTACCCATGGAGATTCTCCACCTAATCCTGTCTTCTTTCTCTTGCATTTGTCTTTTGAGGGGGACCAGCCTTCTTGGAGGACTTGAAAGCGTTTGTGATGTTGTAAAGAAGCAATATTCTTGAAATCACAGATTTGGAATGAATAACTTCTCTTGCTATGGCCTTCATCTGGACAACCTGCTGTTGGAAGGTTTCAGTCACTTCAGAACGGCATACCAAAGTCAGAGCAAACTGGAAAGTTAGGTTTCCAGTTAAATTGGGTTTGTCAGATAATTAAGGAAATTAGCACAAGGTGCCAGATTAACACCAATAACTTTCAAATATCTGAAAGTGCTCTCTAATTTTGATCTCCATTGAATGTATGGATCAACAAAACTTTATTAATCAGTGTGTTGACCTAGAAGTAAATAGAGTACTAGGATATCTTACAAGGTTGTATGAATGCAGCCTACAGTAGGCTTTACACGCTACGATATTGTTAATGAATTATCGTCAGGGTCACGGTGTTTGTGACTCACATCCGGCGTCATTAACGATATCGCAATGAGTGACCTTAAACGATCGCAAAAGCGGTGAAAATCGTTTGCCGTGGAGAGGTCATCCTGAAACAAAAAATCGTTTTCTGCTTATTAGCAATGTTGTTCCTTGTTCCTGCGGCACCACACATCGCTGTGTGTCACACCGCAGGAGCGACGAACATCTCCTTACCTGCCTCCACCGGCAATGCAGAAGGAAGGAGGTGGGCGGGATGTTACGTCCCACTCATCTCCGCCCCTCTGCTTCTATAGGCACCTGCCGTGTGACGTCGCACGAACTGCCCCCTTAGAAAAGAGGCAGTTCGCCGGACAGAGCAATGTCGCAGGGCAGGTAAATCCGTGTGACGGGGACTAACGAGGTTGTGCGGCACGGGCAGCGATTTGCCCGTGTCACACAACCGACGGGGGCAAGTACCATCGCTTGCAATCTCACTGGCGAGATGGCAGCGTGTAAAGCCCGCTTAAGACTTGGGAAAGCTTATTATGAGTCACACACAACATGGATTTTGGCATAGATTCCTTTCCAAAATCTATGTCAAATCTTACAATTCTTACCCAGTATTTAAGTTTCAATAAATCCATTGACATGCTTTCTTTGTGGCATGGCAAAGGAAATAAGTAGCATGATACTTAGTTTAGGTGGATTTGACATGGAAAAGCCCATAATTTACCTAATTCAGTGATGTAGGGCATTATGCAGATCTGCAGGAGATCGAATGGCAAAGCAACAGCACAATTCAGCCTTTGATTTCTGCAAGTAGGATTCTTCAATGTATTTTCTCAAAATCTAAAATATTAATGGTAATCATTAATACTTACTGTTTTTCTGTTACACACCAATCTTGGGTATTCTAGGCTTCACTTTTTTCCCCTGGGTTTACTGCTCTCTGTTGTGCTCCATGTCAGGTTTTACAAGTTGCTTGATGTAGATCAATGACATAATTTCTTTATTTTCCATCCATTTATATACACTTGTGGCTTGGGATTGATACTTTGGGCCTCTATGCTTGGTGTGCTCCTCCTTCTGTGCATACTGTGCTTCCATCCCTGCTAGGTTTCACTTAATCTGTCCTGTTCCTCCTGACATTCCTGAGCGTGCCAAGTGCTCACTGTCCATGCCATGTGCCTTCCTGCTTTATGCATTAAAGGAAATCTCTCATTGCTATGTAATTTGAAGACAGCATGCTGCAAGGGTTAACACAGATAATTCAGTTATGCCTGTTTTGGCAAGGTCCGATTTACTTATTTGCTGTTTGTTTAAGCAGCAGGACTTATCATTTCTTAGACTACAATGTCATGCTCACGGAAGACCGGCCACCCCTTCCTCTGATTGAAACCTTACTGTCAATGTAGAATCTTTATTGAGATCTTGATGTGGGCGGGCCACTTCTTTCAGTTCTACTACTGATTGTGTCAGAATGGTTGCACTCAGTAATCTAAGGCGGGCTTTACACACTGTGACATTGCTAGCCAATGCTGCGATGTCGAGTGCGATAGTCCCCGCCCCCGTCGCAGGTACGATATCTTGTGATAGCTGGCGTAGCAAACATTATCGCTACACCAGCTTCACATGCACTCACCTGCCCTGCGACCGTCGCTCTGGCCGCTGACCCGCCTCCTTCCTAAGGGGGTGGGTCGTGCGGCGTCATAGCGACGTCACACGGCAGGTGGCCAATAGCGGCGGAGGGGCGGAGATGAGCAGGATGTAAACATCCCGCCCACCTCCTTCCTTCTCATTGCAGCCGGGAGGCAGGTAGGAGATGTTTTTACTCCTGCGGCTTCACACACAGCGATGTGTGCTGCCGCAGGAACGAGGAACTACATCGTACCTGTCTCTGCACCGGTATTATGGAAATGTTGGAAAATACACCGATGATACGATAACGACGCTTTTGCGCTCATTAATCGTATCATCTAGGATTTACACACTACGATGTCTAAAGTGACGCCGGATGTGCGTCACTTTCCATTTGACCCCACCGACATCGCACGTGCAATGTTGCAACGTGCAAAGCCACCTTAAGGGTGGCTTTACACGCTGCGATATTGCTAGCCTATGCTAGCGATGGCGAGCGTGATAGCACCCATCCCTATCGTTATGCCGATATATGAAGATTGCTGCCGTAGCGAACATTATCGCTACGGCAGCGTCACACATACTTACCTGCTCGGCGACGTAGCTGTGACCGGCGAACCGCCTCCTTTCTAAGGGGGTGGTTCGCTCGGCGTCACAGCGACATCACTAAGCGGCCGCCCAATCAAAGCGGAGGGGCGGAGATGAGCGGGATGAACATCCCGCCCATCTTCTTCCTTCATCATTGCTGGCGTGTGGCAGGTAAGGAGAGGTTCCTCGTTCCTGCGGCATCACACGTAGCGATGTGTGCTGCCGCAGGGACGAGGATCAACTTCGCTCACGCGACAGCAGCAATGATTGGGAGAGGACCCCCATGTCAACGAGGAGCGATTTTGGACGTTTTTGCAATGATCCAAAATCGCTCCTAGGAGTCACACACAACGAGATCGCTACAGCGGCCGGATGTGCATCACAAAATCCGTGACCCCAACAAGATCGCTGTAGCAATCTCGTAGCATGTAAAGCCCGCTTAAGTGATGCATGGCTGAATTCAAGGTCTCTTTGCCTACATCATTCTGCTATCAGATGAGGTAGTGTCGCGGGCGGAGGAGGGGACGCCGCGCTCTCCCTACTGCTCGGGTCCGGCTGCCGCTGCTGCTGCAGCCTCTGCTGCTCGGTGGCTCGAGCGATGGGCCGGATCCCGGGGACTCGAGCAGCGCTCCTCGCCCGTGAGTGAAAGGGGATTGGGTTTTGGGATGGTTTATTGTCCGTGACGCCACCCACGGTTGTGGTGATTTGTTAACACCACCGCTGCTCTGTATGGGGAGCCCGGGAGTGATGGTATGGAGCAGCCAGTTGTTGATGTGCCCCTCCGTGGGTAGGGGTTGTGGTGCTCCCGGGGCCCAGTAATGGGATTGGAATGGTGGACAGGCGGGTATGGGGCCTGTGGAGGTGCAGGGGCGCAGGGGCAGCGCTGTGCCGCACGGCACGGAGGTACTCACTCAGCCAGTAAACACGACACAGTTCTCGGTAAACAAACGGCTGGTTGGACGGGTCCCTCGGACGGTTACGGTGCTGCGGTTCCCTGCAGTTAGCGGTGACGGTCACTTCCCTGCACCTATGTAAAGTCTCTTTGGTAGCGATGGGTCCCCACCGGTTACCCACTCCTCGGCTTCAATCTGGGCCGAAGGAGCCCTACTTTGCCCGCAGGCGCTGGCCCTGGGAAACTGGTGCCCTGGCGGTGGCGGTGTCTCCCCTTCACGGTCGGACTGTTGCCTTCAATCGGGACTTGGTTGTTAGGAGACAGAGGTCCCCTTCACTGACGGATTTGGCAAATTATGGCGACTCCTAGCCTTGCCGGGATCCGAAAGGCCCCTGCCCTGGTGCTGACTGTTATTCGTATACTGCTCCGGTACCGCCGGGTCACTACCCATCCACGGTCCTTCTAGAAACCTCCGAGCAGTCCCCCTCCAGACTATCACCGTCGTCTGCTGACCTTGCTGTCACTGTCCGGGGTACACACCCGGACCAACTTCAGGCTTTACAACTGACACTTCAGCTTCACTCTTTAGCTCTACTACTACTTCCTTCCACTTCACTCCCCTGGCTTGAACTCGACTCCTCTAGCCCTCAGCTAGACTTCAACTTCAACTCCTTCCACTTCCTCTTCCAAACTCTATCTCTGTTCTGCCTGGTTCTCCCCACCTCCAGGGCTGTGTACTCCTCAGTGGGCGGAGCCAACCGCCTGGCCCACCCCCTGGTGTGAACATCAGCCCCTGGAGGAAGGCAACAAGGATTTTGGTTAGCTTAGATGTTCCTAACTGGGGTGTAGGGTGTGGTGGTGTTGTGACCTGTGACCCCTGGCTTGCCCAGGGCGTCACATTCCCCCTTAGCAAAATGCAGACCGTCCGCAGGCTGCCCGTCCAACACCGGTTTTATTTTCTGAAAAAGGTAAACGGTAAACATAATACAATTTATAACATTATCCCACATCGGGAGGTTCAGTACCTAAACGTTGCTAACGGTTTTACGGGTACGGTCTCCGCTCTCTACTCCGGACTTTCAGCTTCATCCGAGGGAGGGGGTGGCTTCCGTGCCATGCAGAGCGACGACTCCTTCATCCTCTTCCGACACGGGCTCGGTGTCGGGGCCGGAATCACTATCGTCGGCCTCTGCACCAGACGGATGGCTACCAGCTGCCGCAGCCTCCAGGCTGGCCACTCTCCCGGCCACGGTCACGGAGGGGTGTACGCCCGACGGGCCAGGCACAGCACGGTGCACGGGTAAGGAGGACAGAGGTTGCGTGAGGGCCAGGGGCAGACCGGGTCCCTCAGCCGCAGCGGCCGGTCCCTCGGGGACACAGGGGTGTGGGTCACTCACCAGCTCCTCCCTCATGGCCTCCATTCCATATACTCGTGCAACCGCAGCTACATTCTCCACCTCCGCGGTCCACTGTTCCATCAGCCTGCAGATCTGGCTTCGGTAGTGTCGGCAGATCCCTGCCGTCCGGGCCCTCAGCCATGCCGCTGTCCCGGGCACCGGTTCGGTAGCCTCCGCATAGCTAGGGGGGGTGGACATTTCTTTGCAAGGCTCGGCAAGTCACAGAGTCCCAGCGTCCTGGCTTGTACAGCCGCGCGCTACATGCAGCCAGCCGCCATCGCGTCCCCCTTAGCTTCTTCCCGGCCCCTCCCCTATCGGGGCGGGGTTTTGGCCTTCGTGCCTCTGCTACTCGAGAAGACGCTCGAGCGGGAACTTTTCGCGCCAAAGATGGCGGCTTCTGAATTTTTCCGGCCGGATACCTCCGGCGGTCACAAGGCGCACCTCAACCCAACGGCAGAGCGGTAAGATCCTGTTCATGACGCCAAGTTGTCGCGGGCGGAGGAGGGGACGCCGCGCTCTCCCTACTGCTCGGGTTCGGCTGCCGCTGCTGCTGCGGCCTCTGCTGCTCAGTGGCTCGAGCGATGGGCCGGATCCCGGGGACTCGAGCAGCGCTCCTCGCCCGTGAGTGAAAGGGGATTGGGTTTTGGGATAGTTTATTGTCCGTGACGCCACCCACGGTTGTGGTGATTTGTTAACACCACCGCTGCTCTGTATGGGGAGCCCGGGAGTGATGGTATGGAGCAGCCAGTTGTTGATGTGCCCCTCCGTGGGTAGGGGTTGTGGTGCTCCCGGGGCCCAGTAATGGGATTGGAATGGTGGACAGGCGGGTATGGGGCCTGTGGAGGTGCAGGGGCACAGGGGCAGCGCTGTGCCGCACGGCACGGAGGTACTCACTCAGCCAGTAAACACGACACAGTTCTCGGTAAACAAACGGCTGGTTGGACGGGTCCCTCGGACGGTTACGGTGCTGCGGTTCCCTGCAGTTAGCGGTGACGGTCTCTTCCCTGCACCTATGTAAAGTCTCTTTGGTAGCGATGGGTCCCCCCCGGTTACCCACTCCTCGGCTTCAATCTGGGCCGAAGGAGCCCTACTTTGCCCGCAGGCGCTGGCCCTGGGAAACTGGTGCCCTGGCGGTGGCGGTGTCTCCCCTTCACAGTCGGACTGTTGCCTTCAATCGGGACTTGGTTGTTAGGAGACAGAGGTCCCATTCACTGACGGATTTGGCAAATTATGGCGACTCCTAGCATTGCCGGGATCCGAAAGGCCCCTGCCCTGGTGCTGACTGTTCTTCGTATACTGCTCCGGTACCGCCGGGTCACTACCCGTCCGCGGTCCTTCCAGCAACCTCCGAGCAGTCCCCCTCCAGACTATCACCGTCGTCTGCTGACCTTGCTGTCACTGTCCGGGGTACACACCCGGACCAACTTCAGGCTTTACAACTGACACTTCAGCTTCACTCTTTAGCTCTACTACTACTTCTTTCCACTTCACTCCCCTGGCTTGAACTCGACTCCTCTAGCCCTCAGCTAGACTTCAACTTCAACTCCTTCCACTTCCTCTTCCAAACTCTATCTCTGTTCTGCCTGGTTCTCCCCGCCTCCAGGGCTGTGTACTCCTCGGTGGGCGGAGCCAACCGCCTGGCCCACCCCCTGGTGTGAACATCAGCCCCTGGAGGAAGGCAACAATGATTTTGGTTAGCTTAGATTTTCCTAACTGGGGTGTAGGGTGTGGTGGTGTTGTGACCTGTGACCCCTGGCTTGCCCAGGGCGTCACAGTAGCAAAAACCTTCTGACAGATTCCCTTTAACTAAATTGTTTAATATTAAATATATGCTGTAATATTGCAATTGTCATACAGAGCATAAAGGTAATGTAAAAGTTTGATTGGTACTAAAAAATATAAAAAAAAAATATATCTTCCTTGAAGGAACTATAATTTGGTAGTAATGAGTCAGGAGCAAGCGTTTAATCCTGCTTTAGGCCCTGTGCGCACGCTGCATTTTTTTAACGCGGATTTGCTGTGGTTTTGCTGCATGTTTTGCTGCAGAAAATGTTCATAACCTTGCTGCAGTCCTTCCCCAGCAAAACCTATGGTAAAAAAAAGTGTGCGCACACTGCTTTTTTTTCACCAACAGGTTTTGCTGCAGAATTTCCACTGCGGAATTAATGTGCATATCACTTTTCTGCAGGTACCTGCCGTATTTTACCTCATTGACTGTAATGTAATCATGAAATACTGCAGGGAATAACGCAGGTAGCAAATTATGTGCGTTTCATTACGTTATTTCCGCGGTATTTCGCGTTTTTCAGGACATAGTGATCATCACTACACTGAGTTTTGCAAGGAAGAGAAAATTGAGCAAAGAGAAAATACACACATATCCACATATCACACTCACACACAGACACATACATACAGAGCTGCCACTAGGAATTTCAGGGCCCCATACTGGCAAAAGTTCGGGGCCCCCTTGAGGCTCCGCCTCAGCTCCACCTCCGCCCCAGCTCCGCCTCCACCCCAGCTCCACCTCAGCTCCGCCTCCGCCTCAGCTCCGCCTCTGTCCCAGCTCCACCTCCGCCCCAGCTCCGCCTCTGCCCCGCAAATCTTCCACAGTCCCACCGCCACTCTTGGAAAAACTTCACTTCTGCACTACAACCTCACCAATCACACATTAACCCTTTACATTGAACACCGCATCACACACACAGCCATCAGATTTTTTTTGACCAAAAGATTTTTTTAAGTCTGCCACCTCAACAAGGTAGACTCTTTTGGCCGGGTCCTAGTCTAACTTTTTTTTTTTTTTTTTTTTAAATCTAACTTCTTTGGTATATATTTATTTTTGGTATATCTATTTTTTTTTCTTTAAGGGAATGTGTCACATACAGTTTCTAAACTAATTGAAACCAAATTGTAATAATACTGACTTGTGGATTTAGACCAGTGACAACCCCTTCAAAGGGAATCTGTCACCAGGTTTTTAACACATAATCTGAGCACAGCATAACATAGGGGAAGAGATCCTGATTCCAGTGATTGTCACTTATTGGGCTGCTTAGTGTAGTTTTGATAACATCACTGGTTAATCAGCAGGAGATTATCATTACAGGGCTACTTGTCATGCTGCAGGTAGTCCAGCATATTCATGAGCTCTGTATAATTGCTAGATCTGCAGTAGAGAAAACATTGATTTTATCACAATGAAAGCAAACAGCCCAGTAAGTGACACATCGCTTGAATCAGGGTATCTATCTCTACATTATGCTGCTCTCAGATGGGGGAGCAAAAACCTGCTGACAGATTCACTTTAAGGCTGTTTCAGTAGAATAGATAGATAGAATCATAGATAGATGGCTAGATAGATAGATAGATAGATAGATAGATAGATAGATAGATAGATAGATAGATAGATTGGGGACCGGGCTAGGGTCGGGTCTTAAGGTAGTCACCAAACATGGGGGGCAGCCACCCACTAGTGACAGGGAACCGTGGGAGGAGCAGCCACCAGGGGGAGTTAGGAGCTTACACAACAGTTAGAGTGTTCTCCAGCAGGAGAGAACAGGAGCAGGACCGGTGCGGTTCAGGGTGCAGAGCATTAGGGTGGAACAGACTTCACATTGTATCACGAGAATCTGCAGGACAGGGGGATTGCATGTCCCTCTGACCACCACGAGATCCCGGAGCACAGTGCCACATAGGGTCCGGAGTCGTGATTACAGTCAAGCCCTACAGCGGCCCCGCGTCACCTACACACGGGACAGGAGCTAACACTATACAAACCGGAGTCCCCAAGCAGCTTCTGGCCACGGGGATCCATCTTTAAAGGCGCAACAAGGAAGGGCCCATTTACTACCGTACTAGTTCTGACCTCCAACGGATCCGGGATCGGCTGGGGCCCATCACGGCTGGAACCACAGCAGCTGATTCAGCCTTTTGATTGCCGTCGCCCCGCGCTTCGGCGCCAACGGCCACTACTCTTCTCATCATCCTCCCTGGGGCCTCGCTCCACCTGTGGGGAGCAGAACCATCCTTGCTGCAACACCATCCGCCCCGAAGGACAGCGACAGCAGCGGCGGCTAATCCCTGGCCACGTACCACAGGTGGCGTCACAAGATTATCATCCTCATCATTCCCCACCATCATCCAAATCCCCTTTTACTTTACACCTTGGGGCCATGAATCCGGGCAGGGCCACCTGTGACATCCCTGACCCCACATCAGTCGCCCGGCGACGCGTAACATTTAACCCCTGCGCCGTGGGTGCTACAGATAGGAGATAAATAGACAGATGGAATCATAGATAGATAGAGGAATAGAGAGATAGAGAGAGGAATGGATAGATTCATAGCAGCTGGGGGTCTCACAGCAGCTGGGGAATCTCACAGCAGCTGGGGGGTCTCACAACAGCTTGGGGTCTCACAGCAGGTGGGGGGTCTCACAGCAGGCGGGGGGATCACATCAGGTGGGGGAACACAGCAGGTGGGGGAACACAGCAGGTGGGGGGCTCACAGCATGTGGGGGGATCACAGCAGGTGGGGGACACAGCAGGCGAGGGGGATCACAGCAGGTGGGGGTCTCACAGCAGATGGGGGGGTCACAGCAGGTGGGGGAATACAGCAGGTGAGGGGTCACAGCAGGTGGGGGAACACAGCAGGTGAGGGAACACAGCAGGTGGGGGTCTCACAGCAGGTGGAGGAAGGTGAGAGGTGGGAGAGGGGGTAGCAGATGAGGGAGGGGGCAGCGGCTGATGGGGGAGAGCGGTGGCAGATGAAGGGGAGGCACCAGATGGGTTCAGTGGATGGGGCAGTGACTTCTGCAGCCGGCGGCTGAAAGGAGACAGTGTCTATAACTTACCGATCACTCCCATCAGCTTCCACAGACACTGGAGTGAAGGTGAGGGGGCGGTCTCCGGCCCCAGATTAACAGTGATTGGACAGATCGGTCATAAGGCCATCTCTCCAATCAGAGCTGGGCCCGGGTGAAACTGAGGTCACCCAGCTCCAGCCTATGATCGGTGCTACAGCTGCACTGATGATGGCTGGATTTCAATGTTTCAGTCATTTTAAATGGCTGAAACATTACAGTGGCTGTGATTGGCTGAGCGGCGTTCGTCAGCCAATCACAGCCTCCTTAGGTCTGGGGAGGACACACCAACCCTCCTGAGGTCAGGCAGAGGGCCCCTCCTCCCCGAATCTAAGATATTTACAGCGATCGCAGCCACCGGGGTTTCGGGGCCACGATGTCGCAATAACGTACTGGGTACGTCATGGGTCCTTAAGTACCAGGGAGCCATGAAATATCCAGTACGTCATAGGTCGCTAAGGGGTTAACACGTTTTCAGGCTCTATGGGCCCGCTCCCGCTTGGGACCCCTGTGCGACTGCAGGTGCTGCACCGCGATATGTCTGCCAGTGCAACATCCCCACCCCCTGCCCATGGGGCCCGGTGTGCAGAGGAATGAAAGGGAAGGAGCCCGGACTGTCAGCCAGGCCCCCCTCTTTTCACCGGGCCCGATACAGGAGTCACACTAGTAATGCCCTGATGGCGGCCCTGCATACATATATAATATACAGACACATAGAAATCAGGCAACATACATTCGGAGGGCTGGTATTTGGCCAGATACTGCTCCCCATTAGTGATGAGCGAGTATGCTTGTTACTACTCGGTACTCGCACGAGTATCACTGTACTCGGGCTACTCGGCGGGTACCGAGTAATTTCGCGATACTCGTGCTTTACTCGTGGTCTTCATTTCTGCATGTTGGCGCTCTTTTGAGAGCCAGCCCTCATGCAGGGATTGGCTGGCAGACCACTGCAATGCCACAGCCCTGTTAGTTGTGGAATTGCAGTGATTGGCCGGCCTGCACAGCGTGACCGAGCCTTTATACCGGCCGGCGCGCTGTGCTCTGTACACAGCCATCTCATATTCCCTGCTTTCCACGCCCACAGGCGCCTATGATTGGTTGCAGTGAGACACGCCCCCACGCTGAGTGACAGGTGTCACACTGCACCCAATCACAGCAGCCGGTGGGCGTGTCTATACTGTGCAGTAAAATAAATAAATAAATAATTAAAAAAACCGGCGTGCGGTCACCCCAATTTTAATACCAGCCAGATAAAGCCATACGGCTGAAGGCTGGTATTCTCAGGATGGGGAGCGCCACGTTATGGGGAGCCCCCCACCCTAACAATAACAGTCAGCAGCCGCCCAGAATTGCCGCATACATTATATGCGACAGTTCTGGGACTGTACCCGGCTCTTCCCGATTTACCCTGGTGCGTTGGCAAATCGGGGTAATAAGGAGTTATTGGCAGCCCATAGCTGCCAATAAGTCCTAGATTAATCATGTCAGGCGTCTATGAGACACCCTCCATGATTAATCTGTAAATTACAGTAAATAAACACACACACACCCGAAAAATCCTTTATTAGAAATAAAAAACAATAACAAAGTCCCTCATCACCAATTTATTACCCACAACAAAACCCTCCATGTCCGGTGTAATCCACGGTCCTCCAGCGTCGCGTCCAGCTCTGCTGCATGGAAGTGACAGGAGCTGCAGAATACACCGCTGCTCCGGTCACCTCCACGCAGCTAATGAGGTGAGTATAGCGATCAGCTGAGCTGTCACTGAGGTTACCTGGATCCAGCGGTGGCCGCGGGTAACCTCAGTGACAGCAGCTGATCACGCTACTCACTGCCGCTCCGGTCAGCTTCACACAGCAACTGAGGTGAGAAGCGCGATCAGCTGCTGTCAGTCAGGTAACTCCCGGCCACCGCTGGATCCAGCGGTGGCCGCGATTAACCTCAGTGACAGCAGCTGATCGCGCTTCTCACCTCAGTTGGTGCATGGAGCTGACCGGAGCGGCAGTGAGTAGCGCGATCAGCTGCTGTCACTGAGGTTACCCGCGGCCACCGCTGCATCCAGGTAACCTCAGTGACAGCTCAGCTGATCGCTATACTCACCTCATTAGCTGCGTGGAGGTGACCGGAGCGGCGGTGTATTCTGCAGCTCCTGTCACTTCCATGCAGCAGAGCTGGACGCGACGCTGGAGGACCGTGGATTACACCGGACATGGAGGGTTTGTCGGGGTTAATAAATTGGTAATGAGGGACTTTGTTATTGTTTTTTATTTCTAATAAAGGATTTTTCGTGTGTGTGTGTTTTTTAACTGTAATTTACAGATTAATCATGGAGGGTGTCTCATAGACGCCTGACATGATTAATCTAGGACTTATTGGCAGCTATGGGCTGCCAATAACTCCTTATTACCCCGATTTGCCAACGCACCAGGGTAAATCGGGAAGAGCCGGGTACAGCCCCAGAACTGTCGCATATAATGTATGCGGCAATTCTGGGCGGCTGTTGGCTGATATTGTTAGGGTGGGGGGCTCCCCATAACGTGGCGCTCCCCATCCTGAGAATACCAGCCTTCAGCCGTATGGCTTTATCTGGCTGGTATTAAAATTGGGGGGGACCGCACGCCGTTTTTTTTAATTATTTAATTATTTATTTCACTGCACAGTATACACACACACACCGGCTGCTGTGATTGGGTGCAGTGTGACACCTGTCACTCAGAGTGGGGGCGTGTCTCACTGCAACCAATCATAAGCGCCGAAAAGCAGGAAAGCAGAGAATACGAGATTGATTAATGAGCGGCCGGCTTTTTCAAAAGAAGAAAAGCCGCAGGAGCAGTGTGAATGCCGTGCAGTGCCGCAGCAGTGATCGGCGAACGGTGAGTAAGAGAGAGGGGGGAGAATGACCGACAGACTGTGAGAGGGGGACAGACAAGACAGAGAGAGACCGACAGAGCGAGACCGACCGACGGGAGATAGAATGAAAAAAAAAATGACCGACATCGCTTGTAAAAAGCACAAAACGTGCGTTTTGGACATCGGAGTGCCACACAATGTTTATGTAAAATCTTTCATGTATTAATCTCAAAAAGTAACACATTAGCTCTATCTCACTATTGGGTATGTGCCCTTAACATTTCAGCCATGAAAAATCATTTTGGAATCATTTTGCAAGGTTTTCTGGTGAGTCCGTAAAAATGGCGTAAAACGCGGACAAAATTGTTCACAGCTGTGACTTTTGAGTGATAAATGCTTCAAGGGGTCTTCCCCATGCTGTTGCCATGTCATTTGAGCACTCTTCTGAGACTTTTGTGACATTTTTAGGGTTTCTACATGCTGCCGGGGGGTCATTTCACAAAAATACTCGGGTCTCCCATAGGATAACATTGGGCTCGTTGCTCGGGCCGAGTACACGAGTATCTTGGGATGCTCGGCCCGAGCCTCGAGCACCCGAGCTTTTTAGTACTCGCTCATCACTACTCCCCATATAAAGTCTATGGGTGGCTTTACACGCTACGAGATCACTAGCCAATGCTAGCGATGGCGAGCGTGATAGCACCCACCCCTATCATTATGCCGATATGCTGTGACCGGCGAACTGCCTTTTTTCTAAGGGGCGGTTTGTTCGGCGTCACAACAACATCACTAAGCGGCAGCCCAATCAAAGCGGAGGGGCGGAGATGAACATCCCGCCCACCTTCTTCCTTCCTCATTGCTGGCGTGTGGCAGGTAAGGAGAGGGTCCTCGTTCCTGCGGTGTCACACGTAGCGATGTGTGCTGCCGCAGGGACGAGGATCAATTTCGCCCAAGCGACAGCAGCGATAATTGGGAGAGGACCCCCATGTCAACGAGGAGCGATTTTGGACGTTTTTGCAACGATCCAATATCGCTCCTAGGAGTCACATACAACGAGATTGCTACAGCGTCACAA
The DNA here is from genome assembly GCF_048569485.1 of Anomaloglossus baeobatrachus. Lineage (NCBI taxonomy): Eukaryota > Metazoa > Chordata > Amphibia > Anura > Aromobatidae > Anomaloglossus > Anomaloglossus baeobatrachus. The sequence continues at coordinate 488,284,995 of NC_134356.1, read as the reverse complement.
AATCCATGACCCTAACGAGATCGCTGTAGCGATCTCGTAGCGTGTACAGCCCACTTAAGGGGACCAGAATTAGGTGCAAAGGGGAAGGAGCAAGCACTTCATACTCACCGATCACCGGGCGGCTGTCACACTGCTCCCGTGGCAGCTCTTTCATCTTCCATAGCCGCCATTTATTAGGCTCATAACATATTCCCACCTTCCCTGCTCACTGGTGGCTTTGATTGGTTGCAAGCAGACATGCCCCCACACTGAGTGACAGCTGTCTCACTTCAACCAATCACAGCCGTCGGTGGGCGGGTATTTATCGTGCAGTAAAATAAATAAGTAAATACTTTAAAAAAAAACGGCGTGCGGTCCCCCCCAATTTTGATACCAGCCAAGATAAAGCCTCACGGCTGAAGGCTGGTATTCTTAGGATGGGGAACCCCACAATATGGGGAGCCCCACATCCTAAAAATATCAGCCAGCAGCTGCCCGAAATTGCCGTATCCATTAGATGCAACAGTCCCGGGACTCTACCCGGCTCATCCCAATTGCCATGATGCGGTGGCAATCGGGTTAATAAGGCATTAATGGCAGCCCATAGCTGCCACTAAGTCCAAGATTTGTTTCGCCAGCATTTATGACACACCATCACTAAACTGTAGTGACAGTAAATAAACACACACTGAAAAATCCTTTGTTTGAAATAAAACACAAAAATATTCCCCCTCTTTCACCACTTTATTAAAATCCCCAAATACCCCTCCAGGTCCGGCGTAATCCATACGAGGTCCCACGACTCTTGCATACTGATCCAGCGGTGTCTGAGACCTAGTACTCGATGCAGCCTCATTCAGTGAACGAGGTTGCAGGGGTAACTCCAGGACATTTCTCATTGGTCAGTGATGTCAACACATTACCGCTAGCAAGAACTTCAGAACCTCACAAGCGGTAATAGAGTGAAGTCACCGACTGGCAGTGACCCTGCGAGAACTCAGATCCAAGCTCCCGCAGGGTCACTGCTGTATCATGAATACTGTTGGGAGGGAAACACATACATCAGAAATAACAGCTGTAATATCCTATCCAACCTATCTATCTATCTATCTAACTATCTATCCATCTATCTATCCATTAATCTATCTATCCCTCTATCTATCTATCTATCTATCTATCCCTCTATCTATCCTATCTATCCCTCTATCTATCTATGCCTCCATCTATCCATCTATCTATCTATCTATCTATCTATCCATCCATTATCTATACATCTATGCATTTTTTATCCCTCTATCAAATCAAATCAAATCAAATAAGCTTTATTGGCAAGACCAAATACAAATTAGTTTTGCCAAAGCAAGTGTACATTAGGGACTGGGACTGTGGGGATGGTGGGGGGGACTGTAGGAAGGATGGATGGGGCACATCTAGGGTGGGGACTGTGGGGGCACTTCTAGGGTGGGGGCTATGGAAGTCCATGGCTTATGATGGGGCATATCCAGGGTGGGGACTGTAGTAAGGGTGGATGGGTCACATCCATGGTGGGGACTGTGGGGCCACTTGTGGGATAGGGGGCTATGGAAGTCCATGGCTTATCATAGTTCTCTTTCTCGAAGTCTATGACATTCTCTCACATACCGCGCTGCTATCTCCACTGCGCTCTCTTCTTCCCCCAGCAGGATATATGTTTTCTCTTCCTCCTTCATGAAGCTGAAATCCGGGAAGAGATGAGAGAGTCTCCTGAAGTGAGTGTCCCTCACTGCTGAGTACAGTGAGTGCAGTGTAGCAGGAAGTGGGTTTCATCCTCCAGGGCCTCCAGGTCACAGTGTTGGCACAGTTTGTTCTCCCTGGGCTTGTAGCTCTGCTTGTGTCATCCGGATTCAAAGGCTAGACTGTGGGCACTGAGTCTATATCGGCTCAGGGATCTGCGGTCTCTGGGGTCTTGGAGTTTTTCCAGATATGGGGCCAGTCGGAAGTCTCTCTGTAGACTCTGGTATGTGGTCACTTTCTGTGAGGTGTTGATGTGGGTCCTCCAGTCACTGACATACCTCTCCTGGCCTTCATCAACCATCTTCCTGATTCTGTTTTTTGTCAGGCTGGTGTGATTGGTCATTTTGTCCAGTTGGGTTTGGGAGAACTGTGCCAGGAGTCCTGGTTCATCTGGCCCACGTATATATATCAGAGCTTTGTGGTGATGGGAGCTTGGATTGCTACTCTGTAGATGAGCCTGAAATGATAGTGACCTCTTCAGAGCTGCTAGGTATAGAGGGAATCTGCCCAGCTCGGATCGACAGGCACTGTTGGAGGTGCTTCGATGGACCTGGAGAAGGTGCTTACAGAATTCCAAGTGAAATATTTCTGTTGGGCTGGAATCCCACCTTGACCAATCTAGGTAAGTGTGAGGGCCCCAGACTTCGCTGTCATACAGGAGAATTGGGGCGATGATGGAATCGAAGATTTTTAGCCAGACCCTCACTGGTGGCATCAGATGATACAATTTAATTCGGATGGCATAAAAGGTTTTGCAGGCCTTGTTTTTCAGGGTCTCTATGGCTTGTTTGAAGCTCCCTGACTGGTGAATTTTCAGGCCCAAGTAGGTGTATTTGTCTGTTCCTGTTAGAGTGCAGCCGTTTAGGACAAATGAAGGATGCTGGTCAAATCTTCTTTTTCTCTTCTGGAACACCATGATGTTGGTTTTCTTTAGATTGATCGGTAGTGCCCATGTGGAGCTGAATTTCTCCAGGATTTGTAGGTTGTCTTGGAGACCTTTCTCGGTTGGTGACACCAGCAGTAGGTCATCTGCATAGAGCAAGAATTTCAACTGGGCATCATGGAGTGTGAGACCTGGAGCAGTTGAAGATTCCAGAGCAGTAGCCAGCTCATTGATGTAAATATTGAAGAGCGTTGGACTTAGGCTGCAGACCTGTCTGACTCCTCGGCTCTTCTGGAAATAAGTCGTTCTTCTACTGTTCCCACTCACACTGCAGAAGTTCTCGGTGTAGGAGCTTTTGATGACATCGTAGGTCTTTCCTCCTATTCCGCTCTCCAGCAGTTTCAAGAACAAGCCTGGGTGCCACACTGAGTCAAAGGCCTTTTTAAAGTCTACAAAACACGCGTATATTTTCCCATGCTTTTTATTGTGGACGTGGCTCTGAATGAGACTGTGCAGAGTGTAGATGTGGTCCGTGGTGCGGTGGTTTGGCACAAACCCTCTTGGCTTTTGCTGAGGACAGTGTGCTCAGTAAGGAAACTGAGGATCCTCTTGTTCAGGATGCTGTTGAATAGTTTTCCCAAGTTACTGCTGACACATATGCCTCTGTAGTTGGCAGGGTCATACCTGTCCCCACTTTTGTGGATGGGTGTGATGAGTCCTTAGTTCCAGGTACGAGGGAAGTATCCAGCACTCAGCACAATATTGAACAGTTTAACCATTGCGGCTTGAATCTCTAGTGGGCTGTGCTTCAGCATCTCTGGGGGGATTCCATCCAGGCCGCTAGATTTTTTACACCTTATGGAAGTGATTTTCTCTGCAACTTCCTGTAAAGTAATTGGTGTGTCCAGAGGGTTTTGGAGATGTTTGATTTTCTCCTCCATTGCCTTTAGTTTTGATGTTATGTTTTCCTGCTCTTGGCTTAGTCCTTCTTTTGGGATGTCTTTGTAGAGGTCTCTGAAGTACTGGAGCCAGATGTTGCCATTTTGGATATGAATGTCATTTTTCTTCTTGCTCTTTGTGTCCATGTGGTTCCATATTTCCCAGAAGGAGTTATCTTGGAGGGCGTCCTGGAGTTGGCTAAGTTTGGTAGAGATGCAGCTCTGCTTCTTCCTCCTGAGGATTGTTTTGTACTGCCTTTTTAAGGTGTCATAGGCTTCCCTCAGTTCTGGGTTGTTGGGGTCTCTGTGTTTATTGTTTGAGGCTGTTCTCAGAGTCTTTCGAATGGCTTTACATTCTTTGTCAAACCAACCATTGATCTGGTTTTCTTTTGGCTTCTTGGAATTGACTTGTTTGAGGTCGGACAATTTGGCCTTGGTGTAGAATATTTTGTTGAGGTCTTTTGAAGCTTGGTTCACTCCTTCTGGGTTTGACTTTTACTTGTAGCTGTAGAAGTTATGGAGCATCTCCTGTATTTCGGGTCTGTTAGGAGCTGCTTTATATTTTATTTCTGATGTCTTGGACCATTTAAGGGATGGAGGTCGGTTGTAGAGGCTGCTCTGCTGTGGCTTTTGTGTGGATGGTTTCTCTGTAGATTTCATGTACAGGAGGAGTTGGCTGTGGTCTGACAGGTGCGTTTGTGGAGTGACTATGAAGGCACTAATGTTTGCCAGGTCCATATCTGTAATGGCGTAGTACACTCCTTCCTATATGGGAGTTTAGTGTATATCTTCCCAGAGAGTGTCGCTTGGTACGTCCATTAAGAATATGAGTTCCTAAACTTCTGCATAAGTTCAGGAGCTTTTTGCCACTTTTGTTGACTGTACTGTCATAGCTGTTTCTCTCTGAGAGTTCTGAGTTGTGACTGATTCTCTGCCTCAAATATGTAGATGTTTCCATCTGTGGTCAAAAAGTCTTTTTCTCTCCCTGTTCTTGCATTGAGGTCTCTAAAGATGAGAACTTTGCCCAGGACCTGATAATGAGTGGCTTTTTCTTGTAAGATCTCAAAGCTGTCTGGATTGAAGTAGGGGGACTCTGGTGGTGGTAAATAGGTGGCGCAGAGGTAGACATCAGACTGAGAGGTGAGGATGGAGCTGCCGATTCTGATCCATATCTGGCTGCCTCCTCTCTTCACTGGTTTGATGTACTGGTGGAGCTCTTCTTTATATCAGATCAATATTCCTCCTGAGCAGTGGCCCTGTTTGATGTTTTTATTTTTCATGGCAGGGACAGAGATTTCCCTGTATCCGATTGGCACCAGAGATTCATTCTCAGCTCTGGTCCATGTTTCCAGGAGGATCTGAGTGTCTATATTTTTCAGTCTTTGAATAAAGTCGGGGTTATTTGTTTTACATCCAAAGGCCGAGGTGCTCAGGCCTTGGATGTTCCAGCTGCTGATTGTGAGTGAGGTCATTTTCTTTCTGTATTCCTCATGTGTATATACCTTGTAATCAGTGTGGTTGTGTAAGACACACTGGAATTATGACTGGTTATAGATGTCTTTAGTTTGATCCAGTCACATTAGTTTCCTGCACAATGTGCTAAGCAGGGTTCTAATCTCTTCCATGTCTCTGCTCTGCATGTCTCTGTGAGGGGCTGATGGTCCCCTCCATAGTGGTCTCCTCCTCTGATGGCCGGATTTTGGATGAAGGGCTTTGTTTCTGTCTTCATGTGATGAAGTTGGGGTTTCCTGCATTTTCATTGTTGGGGGTCTTTCCATGGGATTTTAGTTGCTGTTGAGTCCAGGCCTGAGGTCTCTGCTGAGTATGATGTCCTTCAGCTCTTTGGCCAGAAGGCTGACCTCTTGTTTGTTGAGGTGCTTGTCGCCATAGAGGTGATGGTGATTTATGGAGTGGTGTTGTGCCAGGATCATGTCTGGCACAGCCTTGATTTTTGTGGTCAGGTCCTTGTTAATGCTCTTGATGGTTTGCCTGGATATATCCTTTCTTGGGAGCAGAGATGACAGAATGATTTTGCTGTCCGGGAATTTTAGTTTTGCCTTCTTTACTAGTTGGATCAGTTGTCCTGCGATCTGCTGGTGTTGGTCTGGCACATTATTTGTTCCTGTGTGTATAATAATATGATTTGGGCTTGTAAACTGTGGGTTATTGATGACTGATGTCACCTGCTCAATAGTTGCACAGTGGATTTTATTGACCCTTTTTCCTGGGAATAGTCTCCGTGTATTTAGGTACTTCCCATTTGAGTCCATTATTAGGATGGTATCAAAACTTTGTGAGGTCACGCTTTGGGTACGTGGGTGAAGCTGGGGGTCTGTGCTGGAGATTTTGCTGGTGGATGGTTCTATCTCTCTGGTTTGTTGTTCACTTATATTATTTTTAGGGTCATTCATACTGTTGGAGTTATTTGGTATCTCCATGTTGTCTGTACTGCTGCTAGTTAACATAGTTTCCTCTTGGCCAGTGGAGGCCATGTTGTTCGCATTTCTCCCTGTTTTTATGGTGTCCTCCTGCTTCAGGTGTCCAGGAGTCTTCAGCTCTGTTATCTCCTGTCTCAGTCGGGCATTTTCTTGATGTAATTCACACATTTCGCTTCTTATTTCCTGCAGAACCGACCTGTATTCACATTTCAGTTTGTTAATCTCATTCATTACTTGGTCATTTGCATTTCTGTCACCAAGGTTTCTTTGAAGTTCTTCTTTAAATTGTACAAAGTCTCTTTCTAATTGAGATAAACAGTCTCTGAGGGTCTCGGGTGAGGAGTGTGAGGTGTTGGGGTCTGCAGTTCTCTCTCTGGAGGTCTCTGTAAAGGTGGGGACATAAGGGGTGGCTGCTGGGGTTTATTGTTCTTTGTGATTTTGGGCCTGGACATAAGGGATGGCTGCTGGGGTTTGTTGTTCTTTGTGATTTGGGGCCTGGACATAAGGGGTGGCTGCTGGGGTTTGTTGTTCTTTGTGATTTTGGGCCTGGAGTTTAATTTGAGAAAAACTGTCTTCAAATTTCAGTAAGTTTTCCTCAGTCCCTTGTACCATGATTTTGCCATTATTATACACATTTATGGTTAGTGAGTTGGTTCCGTCTTCTTCTTGGTTTCTAATTCTGATCTGCCGGCCCTTATTAATGCCGTACTTGGATGTATGCTTTTCTTTTTTGCACAGAGCGGTGTGCCAGGCTAAGGGTTGGTCTGTGAAGAATAATAAATTGTTTTTTCTTTTATCTTCCTCTTTAGAGGTAAAATCAGCAAAGAGGGTCTCTGGATGTTCTCTAATCCTGGCATGTTTTATGGCTTTCTGTGCTTGAATGCTCTTTTGCCCCTCAGAGTATGTGAACTCCAGGATGGCTGACTCCCTTCTGTCCTGTGTCTCCAGCTCTGGTGCCTGTTAATTTACTTGTTCTACATTTATACTTTCCATTTTTATAATAATTCTTATTTCTCAGAGATGTAATTTCAGCACTGTCTGTAGGTTGTGGTGTGGATGCAGGATGGTCCTACCTGTGGATGCTATGATCTTTGGATGCCAGTCTGGAGTCCTCCTGTTGTATGTAGTCTGTCCTTCAACAATTTTTTCATATGTATTTTTAATCCTCTATTTCTTTGTTTTTCATAAAAATCTTTAGTCCAGCTCAATCCAGCTCACTTTTCTCTTCCACGGAGTTGAATTTTTCCAGGTTTTGTCTTACCGTTTGCTCATTACAAGGTATAAAATGATGGAAAACTCAGGAGCTCATCTTCAATGCTGCTTACTCCTAGGAATGGTGGGCGGATCTATATGTATCTATCTATCTATCTATCTATCCATTATCTATCTATCTATCCATTATTCAAATTCAAATATGCTTTATTGGCAGGACCAAAATACAATTAGTATTGCCAAAGCAAGAGAAATACAGTAAGTGTGGTGGGAGGGGATCAGGGTTATGGGGAGTAGGGGGGACAATTTGGGCTCAGAAAGTCCTTTTAGGGGCCTTATGTTCCTCTCAGCTTATCTATCTATCCCTCTATCTTTCCCTCTATCCATTATCTATCTATCTATCTATCTATCCATCCATTATCTATCTATATATTATCTATCCCCCTTTCTATCTATCTATCTATCCATTATCTATCTATCTATCCCTCTATCTATCCCTCTATCTATGCATTATCTATCTATCCGTCTATCTATCTATCTATCTATCTATGCATTATCTATCTATCTATCTATCTATCTATTTATCCATAATCTATCTATCTATTATCTATCTATCTATCTATCTATCTATCTATCTATCCATTATCTATCTATACATCTATCTATCTATTATCTATCCCTCTATCTATCTATCTATCTATCTATCTATCTATCCCTTATCTATCTATCCCTCTATCTATCTATCTATCTATCTATCTATCTATTATCTATCTATCTATCTAAGAAGAAGAAGGAAATGACAACACATATTTCTTTTTCAACGTGCTTTATTGCATTGAAGGCATATAAATGTCGCGGGCGGAGAAGGGGAAGCCGCGCTCTCCCACTGCTCGGGTCCGGCTGGCACTGCGGCCTGCTGCTGCTGCTCGGTGGCTCAAGCGATGGGCCGGATCCCGGGGACTCGAGCGGCGCTCCTCGCCCGTGAGTGAAAGGGGGTTTTTGGGTGTGGGGATTATTTGTTGTCCGTGACGCCACCCACGGTTGTGGTGATTTGTTGACACCACCGCTGCTCTGTATAGGGATCCCGGGAAGGATGGTATGGAGCAGCCAGTTGTTGTGTTGCCCCTCCGTGGGTAGGGGTTGGTGATCCCGAGGCCCAGTGATGAAGTGGGTGATGCAGGGCTTGGTGGGCGCAGGGACGCGGGGGGCAGTGTTGTGCCTTGCGGCACTGTGGTACTCACTCAGCCTGAGACGATGACACAGTTCTCGGTAAAACACACGGCTGGAAAGACGGTTCCCACGGACGGCTGCACTTGCTTTCCCCAGTAGGTGACGGTGACGGTCCCTCTGTCCTGCACCTAAAGTGATGATGGTTGCGATGGGTTCCCACCGGTAACCCGCTCCCCGGCTTGGATATGGGCCGGAGGAGCCCTACTTTGCCCGCAGGCGCTGGCCCTGAGAAACTGGTGCCCTGGTGGTGGCGGTGTCTCTCCGTTACGGTTGGACTGTTGCCTTCAATCAGGACTTGGTTGTTAGGAGACAGACGTCCCCTTCACTGACGGATTTGGCAAATTATGGCGACTCCTAGCCTTGCTGGGATCCGAAAGGCCCCTGCCCTGGTGCTGACTGTTCTTCGTATACTGCTCTAGACCGCCGGGTCACCACCCGTCCGCGGTCCTTCCAGCAACCTCCGAGCAGTCCCCCTGCAGACTATCACCGCCGTCTGCTGACCTTGCTGTCACTGTCCGGGGTACACACCCGGACCAACTTCAGGCTTTACAACTGACACTTCAGCTTCACTCTTTAGCTCTACTACTACTTCCTTCCACTTCACTCCCTAGCTTGAACTCGACTCCTCTAGCCCTCAGCTAGACTTCAACTTCCACTCCTTCCACTTCCTCTTCCAAACTCTATCTGCCTGGTTCTCCCGCCTCCAGGGCTGTGAACTCCTCGGTGGGCGGAGCCAACCACCTGGCCCACCCCCTGGTGTGAACATCAGCCCCTGGAGGAAGGTAACAAGGATTTTGGTTAGCTTTGGTGTTCCTAACTGGGGTGTAGGGTGTGGTGGTGTTGTGACCTGTGACCCCTGGCTTGCCCAGGGCGTCACATAAACACAGGTACTAACCCGCAGGAAAAACGCAGCAAAACTGCGGCAAAACATTGGCAAACCACGGTAAAATCGCATGCGGTTTTTGTGTGCTGTTTGCTGCGGTTTTTTTACTGCAGGTGCGGTAATCTTTCAGAGGGTGCGGAATTTTCTTAAGAAAATTCCATTTTCTAGTACGCACAGGGCCTTATTGTACCAGTACTGTAGACTGAGTGATTAGTCATGGTAATTCTATCAGAATTGTGGCTTTATATTTTAATGGAATACTGACAACAGCTTGTCCCAACTGTAATTATTGATCAGATGCATTTTGATTGTTAAACTATTTGGGTGCTCTTGGTAAGATGAGAGCTTTGATGAGAACACATTGATATAAAATTTGATTTTCTACACATGAGTAGTGGGATCTCTATGTCATCAAGAGACATATGTTTAAAGGGGTCAATAAAATAACAGATGGACATCAGGCAAGAGCTTGTAAGGGACCCACAGCCAAACTAGTAGTACTGAACTATAAAGGACAGGGACAATATCACACCGGAATAAAATACAGTATCTGCATTAAAAATAAACCATACTACTTAATATCATATATTTTGCATATTCTTTGTAAAATTGTGTACTATATTGAATCTTTATACCAGCATACTGTTAGAGATTGTTAATAATGGAAAGATTGAAAAAAAGATGAGTTCCAATTTTACTTAATATTGAAAAGATACTACTTCAAAGTATTCATTCTTACTCCAACCCATTAATCTGTGACATTAGTACAAGTGCTATATTAAGTTTTTCACTCCAGTTCTCTCTTTATGTTTTATTATTAATATATTTCTTTACTCTAGCAGTTAACTGTTAAAGGGGTTATCCGGCTTATGTTGGCTTTTTTTTGTTATTTCCCTATTGGGCTACATTGGGGCAGGTAAGTAGATAGTGACTACTTAGGGTACTTTCACACTTGCGTTAATTACTTTCAGTCACAATCCGCCCTTTAACGGATTCCGCTGTTCCCCATAGACTTGTATGGATGATGGATTGTGCCAAAAGTACCTGCGTTGCTTCCGCTGGCTGATGCTGCGTTGCTTCCGCCGGGCGGAAGGAACGCAGCATGTAACATTTTTTGAGCTGCGGAATCCTCTAGTTTTCACTGCGCATGGTCATCTTTTTTTTTTTTTATCACAGAAACTTTATTTTGTCTTTCGGTGGCCGAATGTTCAGCTGAGCGCCCGGCCGCCAGCATGCGAGAGCTCTCAGCTGAGCGCCCGGCCGTCGGCATGTGAGAGCTCTGAGCTGAACGCCTGGCAGCCGGCATGTGAGAGCTCTCAGCTGAGCACATGGCAGCTGGCATGTGAGAGCTCTCAGCTGAGCACCCAGCAGCCGGCATGTGAGAGCGCTCAGCTGAGTGCCTGGCCTCCGGGTGATCAGCTGATCGTTCACAATAGTCTGCTGCCGGTAAAACTGTAAAGAAGAAAAAAAAAATAAAAAAAAAAAAAGCTTTCCGTTGTTTTGTATGATCTGTTGCATCCGTTGTGCCATTATATGCAACGCATCCGTTGCATCCGTCACACAACGCAATGCAACGAATGCCGTTCAATGCAAATGTGAAACTAGCCTTACCTGCCCTGCTGTCAGCCCCTCTACCCCAGCTCAGAGCGGTCATGTGACCGCTCCTGCCGTGATTTTGCTGCTTCCTGTGTTGTCACGCCAACAGGGGCAGGACATTGTTGACAGGCTTCACAGTAAACAGCATGTTGCCGCCCTGCTGCTTACTTAGTGGGTAGGTATAGTGCGTTGAGTCCCAACCCACCCCACTTCCCCTGCCCCCTCCAACATATTCCATAGTCTCCCTCCCCCGCCACCTGTGCACTGCTACGTGATAATCCAGCTGATTCACAGTGACCACTGACCATTGCAGTTCATTAACAGGCAAGGAACAGAAGTTGCCGACTTGCTTTCGGAAACACTGTCAGCCTTGTTTTCTCGATGGTGTCCCCAGCTCTGTATCATGTTTAGTGCCCGCTGCCGTGGGAACTGTCTCCCCCTACCCCTGTGCGCTCTCCTCTTGTGCCCTGTCTCTCATCAGTATGTGCTGAGTGCAGCGTTCTGAGCTCTTGGCTTCTAAATACTAAGAAGCTGGATGCCTATCTATCCCCGCCGGATGCCGCATCCTCGGCACCTCTGCATTGTCCGCAGTACTGAGATGAGGTGCAGAGTGATGACCTCATCACGCTGGGCTGTTGGATGACTTGCGGCCTCCCTACTCTACTCACCTTGCTTCCGGCCACATGGCTAATTTGCATGCAATGCCCTAGAAGGGCTTCGCATGCACAGTAGTCATATGTAGTGGCTCAAGCGACACTGACGGGCCCCTCTACTGTGGCTGTGACTAGAGCTCGGTGAAGAGGGGGGCCCAGCTGGGGCTTAATAATGCTAAGTAATAATATTAATACCAATATTGATGGTTTTTCTTTTAATCTTGTTCTCATTTTATATAACTTTTAAACTGTTTCCATAACACAAATGTTAGAGTTTTCAGTGTGACACACCAAGGGTTAATGGTTTGGAATGTCACTGGCCAATGGTATTACACCTGCCCCTTTAAATGATACTCTCCACACTTTGTTTTTTATATCCACCTGACGAAGATATTGTGTATATCGAAACGCGTTGTGGCTTTGATAAAACAAATAAATCTTACTAAACGATTTTGTGGCCACCTTAGCATTCTATTAGACCATGATTAACCTTTATTGATACCTATTTCCCATTTCCATGGCAAGAGCTGCTTAAACAGAGGCTTCATCAAAACCAGGACCTTTTGTACGCCTATTCCCTCCACTAACCCGTGGCTGGATCAGAAATACAGGAATCCGTCTCCCTGGAAGGATCTTATGGATAATCCTCCTGACAGCGGAACATTACACTCCCGTCTATTACCGTGGTTGTGCGAGGGCTGCACAACCACTCCAGGTGAGCAGTTTAATTACCGGTCTCACGGTTACTCCTGTCCTGAGACTCTTCAGATGCGCTCCCTGTTTTCACTTTTTATTCAAATTCATATAGTGACACATAGAGGGATAAGCCTGGACAACCTATGTGCAAATATATATGTATATACAGTATATGTATAGCTATATGACAGAAAACACACACACACACACGTACCATACATACATGGCGTGTATATATATATACATATATATATATATATATATATATATATATAACTCGGCTGGGTGTATGGGCCGCACAGAGAAAAAAAATAATTTGGGGGGCCGCATTCTTTGCAGGACAAAGTGACATTTTTATTGGTACCATATATTTTTTTACACACCTTTGGATCACTGATTTTGAACATTTTTCACTTGTTTATTATAATAAATGTGCACATTCTTTGTTTAAATATATGAAAAAAAGTCATACCTTATTTTGTTTTTTTCCATTTTATCCCTTTCTTGTAAGTAATAGTGTTACAATTATCACTATATAGAAATTTTGGCCAACATCTTTTAGCAATATTCCCCATCTTGTTGTAATGAGCCCATCGTTGTCCCCTTGTAGTATTGTGCCCCATCCTAGTCCCCATCCTACAGTAATGTCCCCAGCCTTGTCCCCATCTTATCGTAATGTGCCCATCCTGTAGTAATGTGTCCAGCCTTGTCCCCATCTTATAGTAATGTTCCCCATCTTTGTCCCCTTGTAGCAATCTGCCTATCCTGTAGTACTGTCCCCATCATATAGTTGTCCCATTGTATAGTAATGTGCCCATCTTACAGTAATGTCCCTATCCTATAGTAATGTGCCCAGCCTTGTCCGCATCTTATCATAATGTGCCCATCCTGTAGTAATGTGTCCAACCTTGTCCCCATCTTATAGTAATGTCCCCAGCCTTATCCCTATCCTATAGTAATGTTTCTCATCCTTGTCCCTTTGTAGTAATGTCCCAATCCTGTAGTACTGTGCCCATCCTAGTCCCCATCCTATAGTAATGTCCCCAGCCTTGTCCCCATTCTATAGTAATGTCCCAATCCAATAGTATTATGCCCATCCTTGTAATGTCCCCATCCTTTAGTAATGTCCCCAGCCTTGTCCCCATCCTATAGTAATGTGCCCACCTTGTCCCTATTCTATAGTAATGTGCCCACCTTGTCCCCATCTTATAGTCATGTGCCCACCTTGTCCCTATTCTATAGTCATGTGCCCACCTTGTCCCTATTCTATAGTCATGTGCCCACCTTATCCCTATTTTATAGTCATGTGCCCACCTTGTCCCCATCCGATAGTCATGTGCCCACCTTGTCCCTATTCTATAGTCATCTGCCCCCCTTGTCCCCATCCTATAGTCATGTGCCCACCTTGTGCCTATTCTATAGTCTTGTGCCCACCTTGTCCCCATCCTATAGTCATGTGCCCACCTTGTCCCCATCCTATAGTCCAGTGCCCATCTTGTCCCCATCCTATAGTCATGTACCCACCTTGTCCCTATTCTATAGTCATGTGCCCACCTTGTCTCCATCCTGTAGTCATATACCCACCTTGTCCCCATCCTATTGTCATGTGCCCACCTTGTCCCCATCCTATAGTCATGTGCCCACCTTGTCCCCATCCTATAGTCATGTGCCCACCTTGTCCCTATTCTATAGTCATGTGCCCACCTTGTCCCTATTCTATAGTCATGTGCCCACCTTGTCCCTATTCTATAGTCATGTGCCCATCTTATCCCTATTCTATAGTCATGTGCCCACCTTGTCCCCATCCTATAGTCATGTTCCCACCTTTTCCCTATCCTATAGTCATGTGCCCACCTTATCCCTATTCTATAGTCATGTTCCCACCTTGTCCCCATCCTATAGTCATGTGCCAACCTTGTCCCTATTCTATAGTCATCTGCCCCCTTGTCCCCATCCTATAGTCATGTGCCCACCTTGTCCCTATTCTATAATCATGTGCCCACCTTGTCCTTATTCTATAGTCATGTGCCCACCTTGTCCCCATCCTGTAGTCATGTACCCACCTTGTCCCCATCCTATAGTCATGTGCCCACCTTGTCCCCATCCTATAGTTATGTGCCCACCTTGTCCCTATTCTATAGTCATGTGCCCACCTTGTCCCCATCCTATAGTAATGTGCTCACCTTGTCCCCATCCTATAGTCATGTGCCCACCTTGTCCCCATCCTATAGTCATGTGCCCACCTTGTCCCCATCCTATAGTCATGTGCCCACCTTGTCCCTATTCTATAGTCATGTGCCCACCTTGTCCCCATCCTGTAGTCATGTGCCCACCTTGTCCCCATCCTATAGTCATGTGCCCACCTTGTCCCCATCCTATAGTCATGTGCCCACCTTGTCCCCATCCTATAGTCATGTGCCCACCTTGTCCCTATTCTATAGTCATGTGCCCACCTTGTCCCTATTCTATAGTCATGTGCCCACCTTGTCCCTATTCTATAGTCATGTGCCCACCTTGTCCCCATCCTATAGTAATGTGCTCACCTTGTCCCCATCCTATAGTCATGTGCCCACCTTGTCCCCATCCTATAGTCATGTGCCCACCTTGTCCCCATCCTATAGTCATGTGCCCACCTTGTCCCTATTCTATAGTCATGTGCCCACCTTGCCCCCATCATATAGTCATGTGCCCACCTTATCCCTATTCTGTAGTCATGTGCCCACCTTGTCCCCATCCTATAGTCATGTGCCCACCTTGTCCCCATCCTATAATCATGTGCCCACCTTGTCCCTATTCTATAGTTATGTGCCCACCTTGTCCCTATTCTATAGTCATGTGCCCACCTTGTCCCTATTCTATAGTCATGTGCCCACCTTATCCCTATTCTATAGTCATGTGCCCACCTTGTCCCCATCCTATAGTCATGTGCCCACCTTTTCCCTATCCTATAGTCATGTGCCCACCTTATCCCTATTCTATAGTCATCTGCCCCCCTTGTCCCCATCCTATAGTCATGTGCCCACCTTGTCCCTATTCTATAATCATGTGCCCACCTTGTCCCTATTCTATAGTCATGTGCCCACCTTGTCCCCATCCTGTAGTCATGTACCCACCTTGTCCCCATCCTATAGTCATGTGCCCACCTTGTCCCCATCCTATAGTCATGTGCCCACCTTGTCCCCATCCTATAGTCATGTGCCCACCTTGTCCCCATCCTGTAGTCATGTACCCACCTTGTCCCCATCCTATAGTAATGTGCCCACCTTGTCCCCCGTTGTCCCTATTCTATAGTCATGTGCCCACCTTGTCCCTATTCTATAATAAGGTCTCCATCCCGTAGTAATGGTGGGCAGGGGGCAGTGGCTATAATTTACCGATCGCTTTCAGCTTCTACAGATGCAGGAGTGATGCTGAGGGGGCGGTCTCCGGCCCCAGATCCACGGTGATTGGAGAGATTGGTCACAAGGCCAGTCTCTCCAATCAGAGCTGGGGGCGGGTGAAACTGAGGTCACCCAGCTCCAGCCAATGATCGGTGCTACAGCTGCACTGACCATGGCTGGATTTCAATTTTTCAGTCATTTTCAATGGCTAAAACATTACAGTGGCTGTGATTGGCTGACGAACGCCGCTCAGCCAATCAAAGCCTGCGTAGGTCCGGGTAGGAGACACCACCCCTCCTGAGGTTCCCTCCTCCCCGAATCTAAGGTATTTGCAAAGTGATCGCAGCCACCGGGGTTCCGGGGCAGCGATTTTGTCATGACGTTCTGGGTACATCATGGGTCCTTAAGTACCAGGGAGCCATGACGTACCCAGTAAGTCATAGGTCGCTAAGGGGTTAATGTGCTGTCCTTCACACACACACACACACACACACACACACACACACACACACGTGTATATATATACACACACACACGTATATATATATACACACACACACACACGTATATACTGTATATACACACACACACGCGCATATACATACACAAACACACACACACACACACACCATTCTTCTCACCTGTCCCGCGTTCCCTTGGCTCCTCATCTCTGCTTCGTGCGGCCCCCAGGCCCGTGCCCCTGTTCACTATTGCGGCAGGTGCAGGGGCCGCAGCCACGGTGCAGACAGTGGCTGCGGCCCCTGCACCTGCCGCGATAGTGAACAGGGGCACGGCCTGGGGGCCGCAGGAAGCAGCCTGAGGGGCAGCATGCGGCCCGCGGGCCGCGTGTTTGAGACCCCTGCTATAGACTCACATTAGGGGCTATATATAGTCTTATTTAGACCCTCTTTCACACATCCGTGTGTCCGGTACGTGTTTGGTCCATTTCCTCACGTGCCGGAGACACGGGCACACGTAGACTCATTAAAATCAATGGGTCTGCGCTCACGTACTTGTTTTGCCATGGACTGTGTGCTCTACATGGAGACATGTTAGTTTTTCTCCGGCATCACGAGTGTCACACGGACCGCACAAGTACCGCACGGATGTGATCCGTGTGACACGCATCAGAGAAAACACACGTGCCTGTGAAATAAAAAGAATTTCTATACTCACCTTCTCCAGCGCTGCTGTCTCTGCTGCTGTCACTTGCTTCTGACCCCCACTCATTATGCTCATTGCATATTCACTCCACTGCGGACCGGAAGCAGCAGCAGCGGGGAATCGGCAGGACAGGAGACCGAAGATCAACACCATGGACAGCAACACCAGGGACAGGTGAGCATAAAGTTCCCGTTCTTCATGTGTTATCACGGATAACACACGGAGAACACACGTGTGCCATAAACAAAACACATGGAGGACAATATGCACCTTTGACATGTCCGTGAAAAACGTGCGTGATTTTCACGGACGTGTGAAGGAGGCCTTACACAGTATTCATTTATCTATTAGGGTTGAGGAACATGTAACAACCCTATCTGTCATCATTGTGGATGTGAGGAGATTGCTCTGTCACAGATGAGAGAAGCAGGATCTCTGCTCTGTATTTCCAATGCTGGAGTGCAAACACAGCTGTGGAAAAAAAGCGCAAAATAGGGTCTTATCTGGTATGCAGATGGGTGTAAGGGGTAAGACAGGTACTCACCTGTTAAAGTTGTGACAGGCACAACTCCTTTGTAGGCATAAAGCAAATTAATGCAGAAAGTGGTCAGCCGCAGCCCCGATGATGCAATAAAAGTCACAGGGTAGGTGGAGAAGTCGGGCTAAATGCTGCGCTAGAAACCACAAATCCAGGAGATGTAGTGAATTCTTTCCTATATTAACACAGGTCAACGCGTTTCAAAGGCATCTCCGCCTTCTTCATCAGGACAAAGAAAGAACAGAATAACACATGCTGCTACCATGCAATACATATATAACAGTGAAAGGAGTAGCCACGTTTGCAAAAATGATGTCAGCAGTCCAGTGACTAATCGCCACGTGGAGCAAGCAGAAAAAAAAGTGGAAAGAGAAAAAAATGTGGGGTGTAACCGGTTAAAGACTGCTAAAACCCTTAAGGCACACATAAAGGGTATAAAACCATAATATTATTTTGTGACTGTGAAATGAAAAAGATGTGCGTTAAAAAAATGGTGTTACAGTGGACATGGGGGGCAAAGGAGATGTATTTAATAAAATATTGTGAAACAATGAATGTGTCCTCTAAAAGTGCTTTTTTATTTAAAGAAAAGGTGTCAGATAAAAACGGGCCCCTGCATATTAGAGGCAGGATTGCCACACTGTACCATGTAAAAAGAACAGCACTATGTAAGTGGAGGTAGAACAAAGTTCAATACCGTGGGAAAATTGTATGCTGCGAATGCGCGAGCAAGCTCCGCTGTTCAGAGAAACCCGCTGGATGAGGTGAACTGGGTTCAGAGCGTGGGAAAAAGATTATAGCGCATGCGTGTAGAGAATGTCAAAAACAAGATAGGAAACAAATGTACAGTATCAAAAGGATAGACAGAGAGGCTAACAAAAAAACTATGGATGGAAATGTAGAAAGGGTCTTAGGAAACAGGTCCGCAAAAACTAATTAAAAGAAGGAAAAGTTATGATAGTCAGAGGAAACTGATGTCTCGTATATCTGTATACCTGATGGAAGAAAGGGGTGGATGTCTACAAGTTTATAGATAAAACAGTTGTGTTATAAGTAGTTCTACTAAACATGACAAGATCAATTAGATTAGACGCGTTGAAAAAACAAGCCGTAAAACTCCACACATATTGAGAGCTATATGTGGACGAACACATTAGTAGTTCACATCATATAAGTACATTCTGAATAAAAAATAAAGGGCCATAAAATTCCAATATATATATATATATATATATATATATATATATATATAAATATGAAAAGCTGTAAATGGAGAATATAAAAAGAGGATATAAAACTTTAACCGGCAAAAAGG
Organism: Anomaloglossus baeobatrachus; assembly: GCF_048569485.1. Lineage (NCBI taxonomy): Eukaryota > Metazoa > Chordata > Amphibia > Anura > Aromobatidae > Anomaloglossus > Anomaloglossus baeobatrachus. The sequence goes on along the minus strand of NC_134356.1, from coordinate 488,266,317 downwards.
GGAATATATTGCAAAAAAGTAGATCTGTAAAAACTACTGATGACATATATAGATTATAATCGAATGCGCACTCTGATACATAAATATATATATACATGCACACACATATACACAAAGAAACCAACCCATTGGAGAGCACATAAATGATGATGCTAAAATTGCATTTAATATAAATACATTTACTATATAAAAATGTATAAAAAATATATATAAAAAAAGTGTAAATGTAAAAAATAGCCTATATATAAAAACATATGGATTATGTAAGAGAAACAATTGCCTCTAAAGGTGAACTGATAGATGGCAAACTAGTAAAAAAGATCAGTTAATTCATTTAGACCATGGGGTTTCAGAGTGCCGAGCTTATGAATCCAGAAAGTCTCTTTCTTGCTCAATAATTCCAGCCTGTTGGGTATGTTTGGTGGAATGAGCTCTATGGGAGTAATTCTGAAGGACATTGTTTTATTATGGAATAGAGCACAATGCCTCGACAAGCCATGTAGCATGTAGCCAGTTTTAACATTATATCTATGCGAATTAAGCCTATTATGAAGTGCTTGACTAGTCCTCCCCACATACTGTTTACCGCAAACACAATCTATCAGGGGCTCTCCTAAAAGTGATACCAGGCTGGATCGGTAAAATGTTTTTTAAGACAGGGTCATTTAAGAGTACATTCCAGTGTTTAGAAAAAATATTTCTGATTATTTACCGATCCAGCCTGGTATCACTTTTAGGAGAGCCCCGACCATAAAAAATATATTAGCCCCCAGCAGGCTGAAAGGGTTACAGAATCTCAGGACCACAACCCCAGTGATAGGGTCTTTTAAATGCAACACCAAGAATTGTTTGTGTTGCAAGAGCATTTGCCATAATAAGACATCGTTTTGTTCCTTTGAGGGGTCCGAAAACTTTACCATCAAGGACCATTTGACATGCCAGACAGACCACGTCATTTACCTGATAGATTGTGTTTGCGGTAAACAGTATGTGGGGAGGACTAGTCAAGCACTTCATAATAGGCTTAATTCGCATAGATATAATGTTAAAACTGGCTACATGCTACATGGCTTGTCGAGGCATTGTGCTCTATTCCATAATAAAACAATGTCCTTCAGAATTACTCCCATAGAGCTCATTCCACCAAACATACCCAACAGGCTGGAATTATTGAGCAAGAAAGAGACTTTTTGGATTCATAAGCTCGGCACTCTGAAACCCCATGGTCTAAATGAATTAACTGATCTTTTTTACTAGTTTGCCATCTATCAGTTCACCTTTAGAGGCAATTGTTTCTCTTACATAATCCATATGTTTTTATATATATAGGCTATTTTTTACATTTACACTTTTTTTATATATATTTTTTATACATTTTTTATATAGTAAATGTTTTTATATTAAATGCATTTTTAGCATCATCATTTATGTGCTCTCCAATGGGTTGGTTTCATTGTGTATATGTGTGTGTATGTATATATATATATTTATGTATCAGAGTGCGCATTCGATTATAATCTATATATGTCATCAGTAGTTTTTACAGATCTACATTTTTGCAATATATTCCCCTTTTTGCCGGTAAAAGTTTTATATCCTCTTTTTATATTCTCCATTTACAGCTTTTCATATTTATATATATATATATATATATATATATATACATATATATATATATATATATATATATATATATATATATATATATATATATATATATATTGGAATTTTATGGCCCTTTATTTTTTATTCAGAATGTACTTATATATGATGTGAACTACTATGTGTTCGTCCACATATAGCTCTCAATATGTGTGGAGTTTTACGGCTTGTTTTATCAACGCGTCTAATCTAATTGATCTTGTCCTGTTTAGTAGAACTGCTTATAACACAACTGTTTTATCTATAAACTTGTAGACATCCACCCCTTTCTTCCATCAGGTATACAGATATACGAGACATCAGTTTCCTCTGACTATCATAACTTTTCCTTCTTTTAATTAGTTTTTGCGTCCCTGTTTCGTAAGACCCTTTCTACATTTCCATCCATAGTTTTTTTGTTAGCCTCTCTGTCTATCCTTTTGATACTGTACATTTGTTTCCTATCTTGTTTTTGACATTCTCTACACGCATGCGCTATAATCTTTTTCCCACGCTCTGAACCCAGTTCACCTCTGACAGCGGGTTTCTCTGAACAGCGGAGCTTGCTCGCGCATTCACAGCATACAATTTTCCCACGGTATTGAACTTTGTTCTACCTCCACTTACATAGTGCTGTTCTTTTTACATGGTACAGTGTGGCAATCCTGCCTCTAATATGTAGGGGCCCGTTTTTATCTGACACCTTTTCTTTAAATAAAAAAGCACTTTTAGAGGACACATTCATTGTTTCACAATATTTTATTAAATACATCTCCTTTGCCCCCCATGTCCACTGTAACACCATTTTTTTAATGCACATCTTTTTCATTTCACAGTCACAAAAGAATATTATGGTTTTATACCCTTTATGTGTGCCTTAAGGGTTTTAGCAGTCTTTAACCGGTTACACCCCACATTTTTTTCTCTTTCCACTTTTTTTTCTGCTTGCTCCACGTGGCGATTAGTCACTGGACTGCTGACGTCATTTTTGCAAACGTGGCTACTCCTTTCACTGTTATATATGTATTGCATGGTAGCAGCATGTGTTATTCTGTTCTTTCTTTGTCCTGATGAAGAAGGCGGAGATGCCTTTGAAACGCGTTGACCTGTGTTAATAAAGGAAATAATTCACTACATCTCCTGGATTTGTGGTTTCTAGTAGAGTTGAGCGCGGTTCGTGGTTCGTGGTTCTCCAGTTCGCGGCTCGAGTGATTTTGGGGCATGTTCTAGATCGAACTAGAACTCGAGCTTTTTGCAAAAGCTCGGTAGTTCTAGAAACGTTCGAGAACGGTTCTAGCAGCCAAAAAACAGCTAAATCATAGCTTGGTTTCTGCTGTAATAGTGTAAGTCACTCTGTGAATCAAACTATTATCACATTTCAGTGTATAGTGTGCGTGAACAGCGCCTTCAGATCACTGCTGTTTCTATAATGGCGATCGCCATTTTTTTTTTTTTTTTTTCTTGTCTTCCTTCCCTAAGCGCGCGCGTCTTGTGGGGCGGGCCAGCATGTCAGCCAATCCCAGACACACACACAGCTAAGTGGACTTTGAGCCAGAGAAGCAACGGCATGTGTGATAGGATCTGCATGTCACATGTCCCTGCATTATAAAACCGGACATTTTCTTCACGGACGCCATTATCTGCCTTCTGCGTCTTTGGTGTCAGACATCACTGTCGCAGCTCCGTCTTCCTGAGTCCTATAGCCGATACAGCTGTATGCGCTGCATACACAGCGTTAGACAGCTTAGGGAGAGCACTTTATAGCAGTCCTTTTAAGGGCTCCAACCGGCAGGGTCAGAGAGCCATAGGTGACAGGTCCTGCAAACAGCAACAGCGTCTGTGTAGCCCAGGTCAGGGATTTCCTACCTGCATTTCACCATTAGGAGGGAATAGAAAGGCAGTCTTCCATTCCTCTACCCAGAGCACCACAATCCTGCCACTGTACCCTCTTGTCCTCTGCACACTCCAACTGATAACTAAGCCATTATACTAGCAAACACTCAGTGTACCTAGTGGCATCCTATACGTGGCTATTGGACTTTGCTATAGTCCCACTAGTGCAAAGACATTTGCAGAGCGCGTCTGCCTGCATTGCACACTACAACTCATTCTAACCAAGCCATTATACTAGCAAACACTCAGTGTACCTAGTGGCATCCTATACGTGGCTATTGGACTTTGCTATAGTCCCACTAGTGCAAAGACATTTGCAGAGCGCGTCTGCCTGCGTTGCACACTACAACTCATTCTAACCAAGCCATTATACTAGCAAACACTCAGTGTACCTAGTGGCATCCTATACGTGGCTATTGGACTTTGCTATAGTCCCACTAGTGCAAAGACATTTGCAGAGCGCGTCTGCCTGCGTTGCACACTACAACTCATTCTAACCAAGCCATTATACTAGCAAACACTCAGTGTACCTAGTGGCATCCTATACGTGGCTATTGGACTTTGCTATAGTCCCACTAGTGCAAAGACATTTGCAGAGCGCGTCTGCCTGCATTGCACACTACAACTCATTCTAACCAAGCCATTATACTAGCAAACACTCAGTGTACCTAGTGGCATCCTATACGTGGCTATTGGACTTTGCTATAGTCCCACTAGTGCAAAGACATTTGCAGAGCGCGTCTGCCTGCGTTGCACACTACAACTCATTCTAACCAAGCCATTATACTAGCAAACACTCAGTGTACCTAGTGGCATCCTATACGTGGCTATTGGACTTTGCTATAGTCCCACTAGTGCAAAGACATTTGCAGAGCGCGTCTGCCTGCGTTGCACACTACAACTCATTCTAACCAAGCCATTATACTAGCAAACACTCAGTGTACCTAGTGGCATCCTATACGTGGCTATTGGACTTTGCTATAGTCCCACTAGTGCAAAGACATTTGCAGAGCGCGTCTGCCTGCGTTGCACACTACAACTCATTCTAACCAAGCCATTATACTAGCAAACACTCAGTGTACCTAGTGGCATCCTATACGTGGCTATTGGACTTTGCTATAGTCCCACTAGTGCAAAGACATTTGCAGAGCGCGTCTGCCTGCGTTGCACACTACAACTCATTCTAACCAAGCCATTATACTAGCAAACACTCAGTGTACCTAGTGGCATCCTATACGTGGCTATTGGACTTTGCTATAGTCCCACTAGTGCAAAGACATTTCCAGAGCGCGTCTGCCTGCGTTGCACACTACAACTCATTCTAACCAAGCCATTATACTAGCAAACACTCAGTGTACCTAGTGGCATCCTATACGTGGCTATTGGACTTTGCTATAGTCCCACTAGTGCAAAGACATTTGCAGAGCGCGTCTGCCTGCGTTGCACACTACAACTCATTCTAACCAAGCCATTATACTAGCAAACACTCAGTGTACCTAGTGGCATCCTATACGTGGCTATTGGACTTTGCTATAGTCCCACTAGTGCAAAGACATTTGCAGAGCGCGTCTGCCTGCGTTGCACACTACAACTCATTCTAACCAAGCCATTATACTAGCAAACACTCAGTGTACCTAGTGGCATCCTATACGTGGCTATTGGACTTTGCTATAGTCCCACTAGTGCAAAGACATTTGCAGAGCGCGTCTGCCTGCGTTGCACACTACAACTCATTCTAACCAAGCCATTATAGTAGCAAACACTCAGTGTACCTAGTGGCATCCTATACGTGGCTATTGGACTTTGCTATAGTCCCACTAGTGCAAAGACATTTGCAGAGCGCGTCTGCCTGCGTTGCACACTACAACTCATTCTAACCAAGCCATTATACTAGCAAACACTCAGTGTACCTAGTGGCATCCTATACGTGGCTATTGGACTTTGCTATAGTCCCACTAGTGCAAAGACATTTGCAGAGCGCGTCTGCCTGCGTTGCACACTACAACTCATTCTAACCAAGCCATTATACTAGCAAACACTCAGTGTACCTAGTGGCATCCTATACGTGGCTATTGGACTTTGCTATAGTCCCACTAGTGCAAAGACATTTGCAGAGCGCGTCTGCCTGCGTTGCACACTACAACTCATTCTAACCAAGCCATTATAGTAGCAAACACTCAGTGTACCTAGTGGCATCCTATACGTGGCTATTGGACTTTGCTATAGTCCCACTAGTGCAAAGACATTTGCAGAGCGCGTCTGCCTGCGTTGCACACTACAACTCATTCTAACCAAGCCATTATACTAGCAAACACTCAGTGTACCTAGTGGCATCCTATACGTGGCTATTGGACTTTGCTATAGTCCCACTAGTGCAAAGACATTTGCAGAGCGCGTCTGCCTGCGTTGCACACTACAACTCATTCTAACCAAGCCATTATACTAGCAAACACTCAGTGTACCTAGTGGCATCCTATACGTGGCTATTGGACTTTGCTATAGTCCCACTAGTGCAAAGACATTTGCAGAGCGCGTCTGCCTGCGTTGCACACTACAACTCATTCTAACCAAGCCATTATAGTAGCAAACACTCAGTGTACCTAGTGGCATCCTATACGTGGCTATTGGACTTTGCTATAGTCCCACTAGTGCAAAGACATTTGCAGAGCGCGTCTGCCTGCGTTGCACACTACAACTCATTCTAACCAAGCCATTATAGTAGCAAACACTCAGTGTACCTAGTGGCATCCTATACGTGGCTATTGGACTTTGCTATAGTCCCACTAGTGCAAAGACATTTGCAGAGCGCGTCTGCCTGCGTTGCACACTACAACTCATTCTAACCAAGCCATTATACTAGCAAACACTCAGTGTACCTAGTGGCATCCTATACGTGGCTATTGGACTTTGCTATAGTCCCACTAGTGCAAAGACATTTGCAGAGCGCGTCTGCCTGCGTTGCACACTACAACTCATTCTAACCAAGCCATTATACTAGCAAACACTCAGTGTACCTAGTGGCATCCTATACGTGGCTATTGGACTTTGCTATAGTCCCACTAGTGCAAAGACATTTGCAGCACGTCTGCCTGCGTTGCACACTCCAACTAATTATAACTAAGTTGCATTGTCAGGGATATTTATTCTTTATTATTCTGCTGTTAATAAAGCTAGACCACCACTGCAATCTTCACCACCTCTCAATTTTTACTACCACATTTTCAGTCCACAATCTTGTCGCAATCAACATGAGTGGCAAAATGACAGATGCTGGTGGAAAGGGGAAGAGGCGTGGTGGAAAAGGCAAAAAAGGTTTTGTCCGTGGGGAAGGTGGCAAAGCTCCATTATCATCTGCTGAAGATAGACCATCTACCAGCAAAAGTAAGATGTCTACTACTTACCGTGGACAATCCGATGTGCTCCCTTTTTTACGGACACGAACAACAGGAAGAAAGGTAGATGATGGGCAAAAAAGGAAAATGCTTGAATGGATCTCAAGTGGTCCAACAAGTGCCCTCTCAGCCACTTCAAGTACCGCATCCAAAAAACACCAGTCCTCTGAGTTGTCATCCCAATCACACTTGATTTCTCCCAGCTCTGAAGTCTCCATCAGCCCTGCACAGTATGGTGGAACTGAGATGGCTGAGTCTGCAGAGCTGTTCAGTCACACTATAGCCTGGGAATCAGAGGTCTGCTCCCAAGCTACAGTGAGTACAGAACAGGAAATGGTCTGCAGTGATGCCCAGAACCTTTGTGACTCAGATTCAGGCCGTGAGGACCAAGTTTCTGAGCATAATGTTGACCCTTTGTCACAAACTGTAACACCTGTGGTTATAGACAATGAGGAACATACTGATGAAGATGAGACGCAGATACCCGATTGGGATGACAACTTAAATATTCCGTCAGGGCAAGAAGAGGCTCGGTCTGAGGGGGAGGGGAGTGCAAACACAACAATTGATGATGACGTTCTAGATCCCACCTACTGTCAACCCCCAGTCAGGCACTCGAGGAGGTCAACAGAGGCGGTGGAGGAGGATGCAACCGACGACGAAGTTACCTTGCGCCTTCCTGGACAGAGTCGGAGCACTGGTAGCACGTCTACAACTGCATCCTCAGCCACCACTCTGCCTATGAGCATTATTCGGGGTGGATCAACAGGTCGCATGGCCTCTAAGCCTTGCCTAGCCTGGTCCTTTTTTCACATCGAAAAAGATCGCCCAACTCATGTGATATGTAACATTTGTCATGATTCTCTTAGTAGAGGTCAAAAGCTCAGCAGTTTGACAACTTCTTCCATGAATCGTCACATGAATAAATATCATAAGTCCCGGTGGGAAGCTCACCGTGCTGCAATGCGGCCTAGCGGAGCGAACCATCCACCGCCCGCCCCTTCCACTGCATCCGCGCGCTCTTCATCTTCTAGGACTGTGGGGACAGCTGCCACACCTGTTTTTCCACGCAAAACTTCCACCACTGTAACCGCAACAGGCAGTTTGCTTGTAAGGTCGTCAGTTGGTTTGGAAGGGGAAACAAGTGAGTGTGTACAGCTCTCTCAGACATCGATAGCACCAACGTTGGATGAAGGCAACATCATGTCTCCGCCTGCACTTTCCTCACAAACCTGCATTTTTCCAGGGACACCCTACTCAACACCGTCTACACACAGCAGCCAGATCTCTGTCCCTCAGATGTGGTCAAATAAAAGGCCACTTCCTCCGACCCATGACAAAGCTAAGAGGTTGACTCTATCCCTCTGTAAGCTGTTGGCTACCGAAATGCTGCCTTTCCGCCTAGTGGACACACAGGATTTTAGAGACCTTATGTCTGTCGCTGTGCCCCAGTACCAGATGCCTAGTCGCCACTACTTCTCTAAGAAAGGTGTGCCCGCGCTACACCAGCATGTCGCACACAACATCACCGCTTCCTTGAGAAACTCTGTGTGTGAACGGGTGCATTTCACCACCGATACTTGGACCAGTAAGCATGGACAGGGACGTTACATGTCGCTGACTGGGCACTGGGTAACTATGGTGATAGATGGTGAAGGGTCTGCTGCACAAGTCTTGCCGTCCCCACGACTTGTGTGTCAATCCTCTGTCTGTCCAAGTTCCGCCACTGCTTCTGCATCCTCCACCTCATCTGGGTCCTCCACCTCCGCCCCAAGCCTGCCTGGTCAGGCCACCAGCGTTCTCACTGCGCAGAAGGAATCACGCACCCCTCATTACTATGCTGGCAGCAGAGCGCAACGGCATCAGGCGGTCTTTAGCTTGACATGTCTTGGTAATAAGAGTCACACAGCTGAGGAGTTGTGGTCAGCTTTGCGGTCCGAGTTTAATAAATGGTTGTCTCCACTCAAACTGCAGCCTGGTAAGGCCGTGTGCGACAATGCTGCAAACCTGGGTGCGGCACTTCGCCTGGGCAAGGTGACACACGTACCTTGTATGGCTCACGTGTTGAACCTTGTCGTGCAGCAATTTTTAACACACTATCCCGGCCTAGATGGCCTTCTGAACAGGGCACGAAAACTGTCAGCTCACTTCCGCCGTTCAAGCGCCGCAGCAGAGCGACTTGCATCGCTCCAGAAGTCTTTCGGCCTGCCGGTTCATCGCCTGAAATGCGATGTGGCGACACGCTGGAATTCAACTCTCCACATGTTACAGCGACTGTGGCAGCACCGCAGAGCCCTGGTGCAATACGTCATGACGTATAGCCTGGGCCAACGAGATGCAGAGGTGGGGCAGATCACCCTGATGGAGTGGTCTCAGATCAAGGACCTATGCACCCTTCTGCACAGTTTCGACATGGCGACGAATATGTTTAGCGCTGACAATGCCATTATCAGCATGACGATTCCAGTCATTTACATGCTGGAGCACACGCTAAACACTATTCGGAGTCAGGGGGTGGGACAACATGAAGGGGAGGAACTACAGGAGGATTCATATGCGCAAGGGACAACAACATCACCAAGGTCCAGACGTTCATCATCACCAACGCAGCAGGCATGGGACCATGGGGGACAGGGATCGACAAGGGCGCATAGTAGCAGGCGAAATGTTGAGCAAGGTGCAGGAGAACATGAAGAAATGGAGGACGAACTGTCCATGGACATGGAAGACTCAGCGGATGAGGGAGACCTTGGTCAAATTTCAGTTGAAAGAGGTTGGGGTCAGATGTCAGAGGAAGAAAGAACGGGTAGCACCTCTATGCCACAAACACAGCATGGACTTGGTCCGCATGGCTGCGCAAGACACATGAGTGCCTTTTTGTTGCACTACCTCCAACATGACAGTCGTATTGTCAAAATTAGAAGTGATGATGACTACTGGATTGCCACACTATTAGATCCCCGGTACAAGTCCAAATTTTGTGACATAATTCCAGCCATAGAAAGGGACGCACGTATGCAGGAGTATCAGCAGAAGCTGTTACTAGATCTTAGCTCGGCTTTTCCACCAAACAACCGTGCAGGTGCAGGGAGTGAATCTCCCAGTTGTAACTTGACAAACATGGGACGGTCTCGTCATCTTCAACAGTCTACCCGTACCAGTAGGACCTTTTCTGGTGCCGGTAACAGCAATTTTATGGAATCTTTTCATAATTTTTTTAGACCCTCTTTTGCAAGGCCACCAGAGACAACAAGTCTGACACATAGTCAACGGCTGGAGAGGATGATACAGGAGTATCTCCAAATGAACATCGATGCCATGACTGTGCAACTGGAGCCTTGCTCCTTTTGGGCTTCAAACCTACAAAAATGGCCAGAGCTCGCAACTTACGCCTTGGAGATTTTGTCGTGTCCAGCTGCCAGCGTTGTCTCTGAACGTGTATTCAGTGCTGCTGGGTGTGTGCTGACAGATAAGCGCACGCGTCTGTCCAGTGACAATGTGGACAGACTGACGTTCATCAAAATGAACAAGTCATGGATCCAGAAGGAATTTACTACCCCTGTGTCATCCTGGGGAGAGTAAATGCTTGTGGATTTGGAATGTGCTTGATGCAAATCAAAACATCCTGTTTGCAACTAGGGCCCAAGTGCTGCCACTGATGGGGTGGGTGTCTGTGTGGCCCAATTTTTGGAAAAAAGGGAGACTCCGCTTGGAGTAACCCTTGCTTGCTGTGTTTTTAAAAGAAGCCAAGATGAACAGAGCTGGGATCAGGAAAGACTTTGCTACCTACCCCGGTGTCATCCTGGGGACGGCTAAGAATAGCGTATTTTTGAATGTGCTTGATGCAAATCAAAACATCCTGTTTGCAACTAGGGCCCAAGTGCTGCCACTGATGGGGTGGGTGTCTGTGTGGCCCAATTTTTGGAAAAAAGGGAGACTCCGCTTGGAGTAACCCTTGCTTACATTGTTTTTAAAAGAAGCCAAGATGAACAAGTCATGGGTCAGCAAAGACTTTGCTACCTACCCCGGTGTCATCCTGGGGACGGCTAAGAATAGCGTATTTTTGAATGTGCTTGATGCAAATCAAAACATCCTGTTTGCAACTAGGGCCCAAGTGCTGCCACTGATGGGGTGGGTGTCTGTGTGGCCCAATTTTTGGAAAAAAGGGAGACTCCGCTTGGAGTAACCCTTGCTTACATTGTTTTTAAAAGAAGCCAAGATGAACAAGTCATGGGTCAGCAAAGACTTTGCTACCTACCCCAGTGTCATCCTGGGGACGGCTAAGAATAGCGTATTTTTGAATGTGCTTGATGCAAATCAAAACATCCTGTTTGCAACTAGGGCCCAAGTGCTGCCACTGATGGGGTGGGTGTCTGTGTGGCCCAATTTTTGGAAAAAAGGGAGACTCCGCTTGGAGTAACCCTTGCTTGCTGTGTTTTTAAAAGAAGCCAAGATGAACAGAGCTGGGATCAGGAAAGACTTTGCTACCTACCCCGGTGTCATCCTGTGGACGGCTAAGAATAGCGTATTTTTGAATGTGCTTGATGCAAATCAAAACATCCTGTTTGCAACTAGGGCCCAAGTGCTGCCACTGATGGGGTGGGTGTCTGTGTGGCCCAATTTTTGGAAAAAAGGGAGACTCCGCTTGGAGTAACCCTTGCTTGCTGTGTTTTTAAAAGAAGCCAAGATGAACAGAGCTGGGATCAGGAAAGACTTTGCTACCTACCCCGGTGTCATCCTGTGGACGGCTAAGAATAGCGTATTTTTGAATGTGCTTGATGCAAATCAAAACATCCTGTTTGCAACTAGGGCCCAAGTGCTGCCACTGATGGGGTGGGTGTCTGTGTGGCCCAATTTTTGGAAAAAAGGGAGACTCCGCTTGGAGTAACCCTTGCTTGCTGTGTTTTTAAAAGAAGCCAAGATGAACAGAGCTGGGATCAGGAAAGACTTTGCTACCTACCCCGGTGTCATCCTGTGGACGGCTAAGAATAGCGTATTTTTGAATGTGCTTGATGCAAATCAAAACATCCTGTTTGCAACTAGGGCCCAAGTGCTGCCACTGATGGGGTGGGTGTCTGTGTGGCCCAATTTTTGGAAAAAAGGGAGACTCCGCTTGGAGTAACCCTTGCTTGCTGTGTTTTTAAAAGAAGCCAAGATGAACAGAGCTGGGATCAGGAAAGACTTTGCTACCTACCCCGGTGTCATCCTGGGGACGGTTAAGAATAGCGTATTTTTGAATGTGCTTGATGCAAATCTAGCTGTGAAGTGTACAACTGGGGCCCAAGTGCTGCCACTGAAGGGGTGGGTGTGTGTGGGGCCCAATTTTTGGAAAAAAGGGAGACTCCGCTTGGAGTAACCCTTGCTTGCTGTGTTTTTAAAAGAAGCCAAGATGAACAGAGCTGGGATCAGGAAAGACTTTGCTACCTACCCCGGTGTCATCCTGGGGACGGATAAGAATGGCGTATTTTTGAATGTGCTTGATGCAAATCTAGCTGTGAAGTGTACAACTGGGGCACAACTGCTGCCACTGAAGGGGTGGGTGTGTGGGGCCCAATTTTTGGAAAAAAGGGAGACTCCGCTTGGAGTCACCTTGCGGTGTTTTACATGACTTTAGAAGGGCGTGCCATGCCTATATCTGTGTGTCCTCCTCTTTTTCCTTGTCCAGCTGTTTTGTTTTCGCATGAGTACATGTCCTTGTCACTTTCCCATGTGTTTGTGTTGTGTTGTGAGTTGTTTGTCACCTTTTGGACACCTTTGAGGGTGTTTTCTAGGTGTTTTACTGTGTTTGTGATTGCCTGCCATTGTTTCCTATGGGCTCGAGTTCGGTTCGTCGAACGTTCGACGAGCCGAACTCGAGCCAGACCCCCCGTTCGGCGAACCGCCTCGAGCCGAACCGGGACCGGTTCGCTCATCTCTAGTTTCTAGCGCAGCATTTAGCCCGACTTCTCCACCTACCCTGTGACTTTCAATGCTGGAGTGATGAGAGGTCAGGTGCTGGGGCAGAATACTGACAACCAATGAATATGCAGATGGTGGGCAGAGGGCGGGGCTGGACAGTGAGGCCGGGTGGTGCAAGCTCTGACTGTGAAGTTTGGTAACCAAGAATAGGAAGAAGTCAAGTTTAGCAATAGAGATGAGTGGATCAAACTGCTAAGGATCAAGTTTGTGTCGAATTTCCTGAAATTTGAACATTTTCCAGTTTGAAACAAAATATATGTAACTTGCCTGGCACCATTTCCCACACTGCTGAAGCAACACAGGCTAATGTCATCTTACATTACATGACAAAGTTAGAGGCAGGTGGAAGGTCCTTAAAAATGATTACAGGGAACTAGGAGAGAAGCTGAAGTCCAAGACCTCCAAGGTGGTGTTTTCAGAAATACTACCAGTGCCACGAGCATCACTAGAAAGACAGCGGGAGCTTAGGGAGATAAATACGTGGCTTAGAAATTGGTGCAGGAAGGAAGGGTTCGGGTTCATGGAGAACTGGGCCGACTTCTCAGTTGGCTACAGGCTCTACGGTAGGGATGGGCTGCACCTCAATGGGGAAGAAGCAGCTGTGCTGGGGGAGAAAATGGTCACACGGATGGAGAGCTTTTAAACTAGGATATGGGGGGAGGGAGGGTAGTAGAGCAAATGAGGGGATAGATAGAGCAGATAGAGACAGTGAGATGGTAAGGGTCAATGAAGGATTAGGGGGGATGGGACATGCAAGAGAGGTTGAAAAAGTTAGATATGTTTAGCTTAGAAAAAAGACGTCTCAGAGGAGATCTCATTTATATGTATAAGTACATGTGTGGTCAATATAAAGGACTGGCACATGACTTATTTCTTCCAAAGACAATACTAAGGACCAGGGGGCACTCACTGCGAGTGGAAGAAAAGCCGATTCCGACAGCTAAATAGGAAAGGGTTCTTTACAGTTAGAGCAGTCAGACTGTGGAATGCCCTACCACAAGAGGTAGTAATGGCTGATACTGTAACAGCTTTTAAAAAAGGGCTGGATGATTTCCTCAGTACACACAACATTGTTGGTTATAAATGACTTAGTGACCAAATGTAGAACTGGTGGAGGAAGGTTGAACTAGATGGACCTAGGTCTTTTTTCAACCTAAGTAACTATGTAACTACTAACTATGTGTCACGCTCCCGGTGTCCCGACAGCCCTCCTTACCCACTGATCCGTTTCCTGCATCGCACCACCGCTCCGTACCCACTGATCCAGTCGCACCTGCATCGCGCCACCGCTCCGTACCCACTGATCCAGCCTCGCCAGCGCACCACCGCTCCTTGCCCACTGATCCAGTTCACGTGTCCGCTGGTCACGCCTGCCGCTCCCGCTCATGCTCCCCTGAGTCCTGTTCCTAATCTCTGGAGTCTGACTCTGAGTCTTAGCCACATGGTTCTGTATAGGACCGGGCTGCACCCACTCTCCTGGTCTTATAGGCCCAGCACACCTGCAGCAGGAAATGACAGGAGGTTGTGCTGGGTATATAAGACTGGCCTTTCCATGTGGGCGGGGCCTGATCAACGTGTCTTGAAACTTAGTTTTGAAAGCTAGGTGCTCAGGTCCCCTTGTGCTGTGTCCCGTTACCAGTACTACTGCTTGTCATTACTACCCGGCACCTGTACCAGTATTCCGTATTGTCCTAAGGAACTCTGTGACCCCAGTGACTTTGTTCTACCCGTCCCCTGTGGGACGCTGTCCCCGTCCCGGCCACACTAGTTCTCCGGCTACCGTGTACCCAGGCCTCCGGTGGGGTGCACGGTCCAGTGGATCCACCTCCTGGACCTTACAGTTTGATCAGGCCATGGATCCCGCTGGAGCACAAACGTCTGAGCTGGCTAAACTACGCCAGGAACTGGTGCAACAGCGTGAAACCTTACACCGCATACTGAAGTTCCTGACGTCTGTGGACCACCGGTTGTACACGTTACAGAACGCCGCCTCGTCTCAGTCCACGCAGCAAATGGTGTCTGGATCCGAACCCGTTGTCTCCGCTGCCTCGCAACTTCACCTCGCTGCTCCACCTCGGTATGCCGGGGACCCCAAGAACTGTCGGGGGTTTTTGAACCAATGCTCGCTGCACTTCAAATTACTCCCGCACCTCTTCGCTTCCGACCAAGCCAAGATAGCCTTTGGGATGTCCCACCTGGAAGGCGAGGCGTTGGCCTGGATAAATCCGTTGTGGGAGAACGAGGATCCGGTGACGACCGACATCCGGGAATTCCTTCAGGCTTTTCGAAGTACCTTTGATGAACCGGGACGCACTACCGCGGTTACCTCCTCGCTCCTCCGACTACGCCAAGGAACCCTGACGGTGGGCCAGTACACCATCCAGTTCCGCACGTTTGCCTCCGAGCTAGGCTGGAACAACAAGGCATTGACGGCGGCCTTTTGGGAGGGCCTGTCGGGCCGCATTAAGGACAAATTAGCCGGTCGTGACGTTCCCCGTACTTTGGACGCTCTGATATCCCTAGCCACCCGGATTGACCTCCGTTTCCAAGAGCGAACCAAGGAAGTATCCCGGGAGAAGCGACCAATCCGTCACATCTCCGTTCCGCAGAGGTCTACTGTTCCCCCGCCACTGCCGTTCTGCGATTCTACTCCTGAACCAATGCAAATTGACCGACTGAGCCAAGCTGAGCAACGACGTGCAGAGCGACTCACCCAGGGCCTGTGTTTCTAATGTGGAAGCGGTTTACATCTGCTCCGCTCATGCCCTGAGAGACCAGGAAGACCCCGAGTCCAAGGGATGCTGGGAACCGCCACCCTTGGTACTGGAATCCCCTCAGTCCCGGTTACACAGACTGTCCAAGTTACGACTGAGAGGGTCCGGTTCACGGCAGAGGCTCACATCGATTCGGGGGCAGCGGGTAATTTCATTCACCAATCTACAGTGTCCCGATACCAGATACCTGTGACCCCGCTTGCCAAACCCCTCTGGTTCGCCTCCGTGGACGGAAAACCGTTATACGAACCCGTCATATATACAACCGAACCCGTGAGACTCTGTGTTGGTGCTCTGCACACTGAGAGTATTACTTTGTATGTCATCCCGAGAATGGCTCCCGCGCTTCTGCTGGGTCTGCCCTGGCTACAACTCCATGACCCAGACATCAGTTGGCGCTCTGGCGCAATCACTCGCTGGAGTCCCTTGTGCCATAACTGTCTTCAGCCCGTTCCTCGGCCCCTGGCACCTGACCTTGTCATGCCGCAAGAAGAAGAGGAAACGACGCAGTCCAGTGTTGTACCACAGCTCCTGGTACTTGAGCCTTTGGTACCACCGGGTCCTAAAGAAGGGACGACGCAGTCTAGCATCGTTCCACCATCCCTGGCTATTGAGACTTTGATGCCACCGGCTACTGAGGATGAGACACTGTCCTGTACCCGGTCCGAGACACCCGATCCGGTCGTCCAAGACTCCAGTCCTGCTTCTGACTGTCCTCCCCTTTCCGTTGCCTCCGTTGCTGCTGACTTGGGTTCTCCGATACGGGACATAGTGGCCATGAAAATGGTCCGGGGTAAGCAGTCCTTCCTGGTCGATTGGGTGGATTGCGGTCCTGAGGCCCGGTCCTGGTTGTCCCGGAAGTATTTTGCTGTCCCACTTCGGCGCGCCTACATGTCCCGGCCGCGGGGAGGGGGGCTTCAAGGGGGGGTACTGTCACGCTCCCGATGTCCCGGCAGCCCTCCTTACCCACTGAGCCGGTTCCTGCATCGCACCACCGCTCCGTACCCACCGATCCAGTCGCACCTGCATTGCACCACCGCTCCGTACCCACTGATCCAGCCTCGCCAGCGCACCACCGCTCCTTGCCCACTGATCCAGTTCACGTGTCCGCCGGTCACGCCAGCCGCTCCCGCTCATGCTCCCCTGAGTCCTGTTCCTGGTCTCAGAAGTCTGACTCTGAGTCTTAGCCACATGGTTCTGTATAGGCCCGGGCCGCGCCCACTCTCCTGGTCTTATAGGCCCAGCACACCTGCAGCAGGAAATGACAGGAGGCTGTGCTGGGTATATAAGACTGGCCTTTCCATGTGGGCGGGGCCTGATCAACGTGTCTTGAAACTTAGTTTTGAAAGCTAGGTGCTCAGGTCCCCTTGTGCCGTGTCCCGTTACCAGTACTACTGCTTGTCATTACTACCCGGCACCTGTACCAGTATTCCGTATTGTCCTAAGGAACTCTGTGACCCCGGTGACTTTGTTCTACCCGTCCCCTGTGGGACGCTGTCCCCGTCCTGGCCACGCTAGTGCTCCGGCTACCGTGTACCCAGGCCTCCGGTGGGGTGCACGGTCCAGTGGATTCACCTCCTGGACCTTACACTATGTGACATTGCAGCTTAAACCTCCCCATAATCTCCTTCAGCTGTGACATGTTTCGAATTTTCATACCTTGTATAGGGCTGTCAGTGCCTGGGCCATCACAGATCAGCGGTTTCTAGTGAAGCAGAGATGGTATAGCAAAGTCGATTTCCATCTCTAGAGTCACTGGTTAAGTCACTCCTTTCTGTAAAGTACAGGCTCTTGTGGCTAATGGGGTTCTCTCTCTCCTGTAGTGTGTAAATGTAGCGCCCCTGAAGCCATCAGGGAGCTACAAGGTTCTGCATCCTTACCAGGATGCAGGGCCTACCCCCTAGGTCCCCGGAAGACCAGTGCCGGTAACACACAAATACTTCACAAAATCCCAGTTTTTCCACAAGATTCCCCCATAGAATGGTATACAGCTAGGGTCGGACCAATGGATGGCCGCCTAGAGGTGGAGCCAGTCCAGTACACTAGTTGACCAGGTGGGAGGGGCATACTGTGGACAGTCAAGACAGAGTAGTCAGTCTGAATAGGGAGTCTAACAGTGACAGAGGAAGTGAGCAGATGCACTGACTTGGAGTGAACAGTAACCTGGTGCCCAGGAGGGTAGTTGCCGGTGGAGTATGGTGGAGTACTCCCGGAACGACGCACCGACGAGGTACAGGACCCTAGGACAGCCAGAAGCTCCAGGCAGGCCTGTTAATACCTGCACAGTGAGGGGACCATCAAGGACCTCGCTGACTTTAAAAATCCAAGACTCAGTAGCAAAGGGAGAACTGGGGACAGGACCAGAGACTCCAACCCCACAGGGTTCACGCTACCGTCATACGGACTGCAGTGGAAAACCACCAGACGGGGACCCCCAATTGCTCTATGCCACGGGGACCCTCCAACCAGAGACAGGTGCAGGGGAAGAAGGTACCAGATTACTAAACTGGCACTGGGATAAAGGGGACCTGAAGGTGAAACCAGCCGGCCTCAGGTGGCCAGTTACCACCAGAAAAAGTGAGTAAAGAACCAGTTGCACTGAACCCCTTGTATGGACTACCTTCTTCCGACACCCATCACATCACCTAACCTTTGGGGCCCGGCCCTGCTGGCAGAGCGCCTACCATCCAGGCTGCCATTAACACCAGCCCCAGTAGTGGATATTATGGAACGGCGGCTCCATCCACAAAGCCGCAAAACCGCAAGTGGCGTCACGTGTGAACACTATTCTAATCCCCTGTAAATTTTTTCCCTATACAAAAAGGCCACAGGGCACGGAACTGGGTAACGGCCACCAAAGTGACATTCCCCAGTTATTCTCCGCCCGGGACCGAGTACCCCATAACCCTGGGCGACACATAAGCTCTTATGGCCAGAGGGATTTTCCCTCTCTTGACTGTGAAGTGTAATTTCTTATGACTAGCTGGGTTCTCTTTCTCTTTCCTGTAAAGTGTAAGCTCTTATGGTAAGCTGGGATCTCTCTCCATCTTTCCTGCAGTGTGTAAGCCCTTATGGTTAGCAGTGTCCACTCTCTCTCCTGTAGTGTGTGAGCCCTTATGGGCAGCAGGGTCATCTTTCTGTCCTCCAGTCTGTAACCTCTTACTGTCCGCAGGGTCTTCTCTCTTTTACCTTTAGCTTAGGCTCTTATGATCAGCTGTGTTCTATCTCTCTCTCTCACCTTTAAAGTGTAAGTGTAGCGCCCCACGGGGCAGGTGTTTTAACTTACTCGTTGCGGGGCCGGGGGTACAGATCCAGATCAGAAAGTTTGTGCTATATGAAAGAGTGTTTACACTTGAATATTGGTCTAAACAATATATATGTATAATTTGTATATACTTTTATGTATGTTTTTATGTATGTGTATTGTAATATATGGTTTACAGGGTGCACGCTGATATTTGTTTTTAATTTATTTTTTCAGCGATTTTCTGATAAAGACCCCACAGGTCGAAACGTTATAGTCACTTATCCTTTTGCCTTCTATTGTCCACCGTCTGTATTTCTCGAATAAATCTCACTTACTGCATGAAAAATTATTGGAGAGTGCGGTGAACTTTATTATATATTACATGGGAATTCATATCCCATTTACCAGCACCTCTCAATGCTAACGGCTGTGTGCACACCAATTCTAATACTTCATCATGGGGTGGCCTGGCCCGCTCCCTTGCCCCTAGGCGTACAGGAAGGAGGATTGGAGGGTGGCAGGGAGGATGGAGGTAGTAGTCGGAGGTTAGAAAAGTCTTTTTAGGTGATCATGACGCCACCTGTGGTACATGGCCAGGGATGGGAGCCACCGCTGCAAGGTCTCTCGCCGGGGCAGATGTTAAGTGCAGCCGGTATGGTGTCGCTCTCCACAGGCGGAGCGTGATTACCCCGGGGAGGATGGCGGGGGTAGTGGTAGTCCCCGTTGGTGCCGCAGCGCTGGGCGTCGGCGCCGGTTAACAAGAAGCAGAGACAGGGGCTGTGGTTCCATATCTTTTTACTCACAAATAGTTCAGGTGCTTCCCCAGAGAACCATTCTCTGCCACAATGGGCTCCAGCCGATCCCGGATTCGTCGGCGGTCATCGCCGCTGCCCGTGAAAGTCTGTTAGTGAAGTGTCCCTCCGTTGCTGTCTGGAACCTGGGCCAAGCCTCCTGCTCCAAGCTACGGGCCCATGAAGAGAGAGGAATACTAACTCCAGTTCCAGATGACAACGCAAGTACAGTTCCAGATGACAGCGCAAGTACAGTACAAGACACCACCTTCCAGGAGCAGAGCACTGCAGTGCCAAGCACCAGTGAGAGAAGGAAGTCCGTTTAAGTCTGAAATGTTAGTTACCAGTTAAAGCAACGTTAAAGTTCAAGAAAGCGCCCACAAGTACTTTTGTGAGAATCCCTAAGGTTTTATTCTTTGCACCTGGTTTTTGCGCACTTTGAAAACACGGACCATAAGGTTATGAACTGGCTATAACCACAAACTCTCGCAGTGTATAAAGTTAACCCCTGAGGTACCAACTCAGAGCACGCCTGTTTATGGGGCCTGGCTCTGCACCACCAGGAAGCACGCCTGTGATGGCGCCTGCTGTCCAAAAAGCCAAGAGCACGCCTGTTTATGGGGCCTAGCTTGCCTAGGACAAGGGAGCACGCCTGTTTATGGGGCCTGGCTCTCCACCACTCGGAAGCGGGTATGCCTGTTTTTGGGGCCTGGCTCTCCACCACTCGGAAGCGGGTACGCCTGTTTTGGGGGCCTACCTTTAACCACCATCCCCAGGAGAGGAAGATTGGAGGAAAGGCTGGGATAGAGCTGACCCAGACCTGGTTACCAAAAGGACCGGTGACCTTCCTCCTGAGCGGTTTTGGGTGGGTTACGGACTTGTGGGTGAAGGGTGATGAAGAATGGTACCTGGGATGTTTTATAATGTTTTATAATGTTTTAAATGTTTTCATGATGTTTTATGTGAATGCCTTCCCTGTATGAGAACTGCTGTATTAAAAGTGAAATTTTCTTGTCTTTACAGCCCGAAGACAAGCTGTTGATAACTAAGGGGGAATGTGGCGCCTCTGACCTGGTCAGGCACCACTGAGTACTGCACCCAAGCTGGGTACACAGACACATAGTGACCAGGTCACACACACATCTTAGAGGTGACCCCTGGGCAGACTCAGGAGGGGGCGTGGCCTCCAAATCTCAGCTAGTGGTGTGGTGGAGAAGCTGGTTGCTAGGTTGCAGTGGCAGGCACAGAGGGGAGGCAGTAGTAAACCAGTCTGAAGTGAGGAAGCGCAGTGTGCAGTCGCAGAAGGAGAACGTGCGCGGTGTCACTAGTCAGACCCTGCATGTGTAGTGGCTGTCGGCGGGGGAGTTGGTTGCCACACAGTCAGCCTGAAAGGCACCTCAGGAAGAAGCGGGGTGACTGAGTATGGAAACTCCTAGTAGACCAGGCCCGCACGGGGAAACAGGTCCCTAGGGCAGAAACCCAATTATTCGGTCTGCTAAACCTGCTGGTGAGGGTGCTGGATGTGCCTCACCAACCAAAACAGAGTCCGCAGCATTAGCAGCAACGAGGGGGCCATAAGTGAGATAGGGCAAGAAGCCATCTTTACTTGGTCCACGCTGCCAGCAAACGGGCCAGAAAGGGGGGAAAAGGCAGTTGCGACTTCCCTGGGTGATTCCTGCAATAATTCAAGTTAGGGGTCATCTCAAGCAAGAAGGGCTAGGAAGGCGAGTTGACAGTCACCCCTGGACCAGCCTGAAGGATACTTGGTTCCCCTGCAGTTTGTCTCAGCATCGCCCGGGTTACCTCACAGTGAACAACTGAACATGAGTAAAAACCCTGAAAGACATTTCTGGACTGTGTGTGAGTTCTTCTGCAACCTGTGGTACTACGCACCTACACCCGAGCCCCTGGGGCCAGCCTCACTCTCGGGAGGCCATAACACCAAGCTGCAGACATCAACTGCCCCAGACGCTCGTTAAACTGCAGTGGCGGTCACCCCTCATCCTGACCGCAAAACCAAGAGTGGTGTCACGATTCACATTAAAGTTAACCTGACATACATGTTGCCAGAAGATTTCCAGCACGTGAAGACCCTGTGGCGTCCCTGGAGGTGGAGAAAAGTCCCTGAGGTCCCGGAGGCGATCACTGCAGGTGAGGGGCTTCACATATGTAGGATGTGAGGACAGAATTAGGAGAGAGAAGGTTACAAGTAGCATTTAGAAGGTGGGACGGGGGAGAGTTAGGTTAGTAAGTTATTATGATAAGCTTGTCTGAAGAGATGCTTACAGAGTTCTATTACAGGTACATGCTCTTATACCCTACCTGAAGCTAAAGTTGGAGATCTACAGAGGAGGAAGAGACAATTTTCCAATTTTTTCAAGTTGGGTAAGCACCTAGAGTTTTTGGTCAGGAGTGGAAAGAAGGATTAAAGTGTTCTTAAATATAGATATTGCCCTGGAATTGGGATTACTCATTCTGCATCATTGTGGGACCCCACTACAAGGCTGCAAAAATGCAAATTAAGACTAATAGCAGCCACATGTGGTATACCTCCACTTTGGGTAATTATCAAAAAACGGTTCAATTGAATTGAGTTTTGGAACCAGAAACGAAGAAGGCCTCAATCATCAATATAAAATAATAAACTTTATTGTATCATAAATATAAAATATTAGAAGAACACACCCAGTGATTGTGAACACACACAGGGGCATACAAGGAGATTATAGGAGCAACCTAAATGGGACCCTTATATTCTCTTTAAGAGGTCAAGCTCCTATCTATCCTACGGGGTGATGTACACATATATATACACATAGCGCCGTGCTTTTCTCTGGGCGCCCCCGTTCAGAATCAATTTTTCTCTCAATGCACCCTCAATAAAAAGTATTAGCCACTAACGGGGCAGGGAGATGGAGGAGAGGGGAGAAGACATTCTCTATGGGGTCCCTATCTCACCCTATGAAACCTCACTCCTACCTACCAACGGAGGGTGTGACGCCGTAACTGTTTTGGGCACCCCCGTTCCACGTCGGCTTGCCCTTAATGCACCCTGACTAGAAGTGAGTTAATACTAAAAAATGGCACAACACTCGTACGTGATTCAAGATGATGGAGTTATGAACCCACAACCTGTAATTTGATAGCATAAATATCCCTTCTCACCAGGATTATAATCAATAATCAATATGCTATTACTTAAATCCGTACGTTTGTAACCATTATACATGGAAACACACAAAAACTTCAAATTATGCAGGTATATCAAGATGCACTTAGATAGTCATGAAGATAAACAGATTCATCAATCGTGCATTTTTGTTTTAGGATAATCCTACATGTTAAGAAGCAAAACAACACATCAGAATACAAAAATTTAGCACTCAAAGAGGGAATTGTTAAATTCCAACTACTTCCCTTTAGATTAATGTTTTCATACCGCCTCGACGCGTTTCCCCTTCATTTTAGATTCAAGGATCATCAGGAGGCAAAAAGAATCCTAGCTGTCAGATGTGGTGATCCATGGCTGTGTGCCTACATGGATTGTGTGTGTTCACAATCACTGGGTGTGTTCTTCTAATATTTTATATTTATGATACAATAAAGTTTATTATTTTATATTGATGATTGAGGCCTTCTTCGTTCCTATACCTCCACTTTGGAAAGAGATAAATCCACCATCAGTTACAAATTATATATTTAGTTACTAAAGGGAACATGTCAGGTTCAATATGCACCCAGAACAATGAGCAGTTCTGGGTGCATATTGCTAATCCCTGCATAACTATCCCTGTATACACTTTGATAGATAAAGGGATCTTTAGAAAAAGTATTTCTAAAGATCTTTTATTTTATGCTAATGACTGCGGGGACTAGTCTCCTGGGTGTTAGTTCCCCTGGCTAGTCGGCTCCATTAGCATGTTAATACGCCCCTGAGGGTGTGCTAATATGCTAATGAATGCATAGCGTCAGAGGATGATCTCGCTCACCTCTCCGCTGCCATCGCGTCTGACGCTGGATTTCGGCTCTGTGTGCAATACCCCAGAGTTTGGGTCATGCACACTACTTGAGTTTGAAGCCAGGATGCATACACAAGGCTTCATAGTGCGCATGACCAAAACTCCGGGGTCATGTGCACTCAGCCGAAATCCAGAGTCGGGCGGCGATGGCAGTGGAGAGATGACTAAGATCATCCTCTGATGTTTGTCTCAGCTCATCTTCTCCTTTCCTCTTTTTTGTTTTACCTTATTTCTCTTAAATTGGTGATTTGAGGATTTGAGATGCAGGTGGACTAAGGAACATTAGTTTGAACCGTCTTCTCTTAGGAGCAGAAGTTGGAACCTTCTTCTTTTAACATTTTAAACATTTTAAATTGCATCAAATTAATGGCTAACTTGGGCCATTTTTGCTGACTTGTGCGGCAGAGGCAGGCGGCTGCATCCCAATCTATAACAAGCTGTGGCCAACAGTGATTTAACTAGAATTTCATGTACAACCATTAACTATTCCGAAATGACTCGCCAGCGGGGGGCGCACATACAGTTCTAGTTAAATCACTGGTGGCCGCAGCTTGTCTTATAGATTGGGATGCAGTCGCCGTTGATTTGTGTTCTGTATCTTTAATCAGGGTCCTGAATGAGACGTGCTTATGTACCACACAGTACGTAATACGCCTCTCTCTAACTGAGAGGTCTTAAACACGTGGGCTACATGCAGCCCGCAGGCCGTCTGACGATCACAACCCTATGCCAGGGGACGCAGCCATCAGCGCTTTACTGAAGATTATTTCTTCTGCAGCACACAGGAACTCTCTGCAGAGCTTTACCAAAGGCAGCTGCTAGCCAATCAGAGGCCAGCAGTGGAAGGAGTCAAAGATGGGCACATTACTACAAGATGGGCACAAGGACGGGCACATTACTACAAGATGGGGACAAAGATGGGACACATTACTACAAGATGAGGACAAGGGTGGGCACATTACCACAGGATGGGGACAAGATGGGCACATTACTACAAGAAGGGGACAAGGATGGGCACATTACTACAGGATGGGCACTTGGATAGGCACATTACTACAGAATGGGCACAAGGATGGGGCACATTACTACAAGAATGGGACAAGCATGGGCACATTACTATAGGATAGGGACAAGGATGGGCACATTACTGTAGGATGGGGAAAAGAATAGGCACATTACCATAGGATGGGGACAAGAGTGAGCACATTACTACAAGATGGGGACAAGGATTAGCACATTACTACAAGGGGACAAGGATGGGCACATTACTATAGGATGGGGACAAGGAAGGGGAGAGGAGACAATGACTGCTGGGAGAGAGGAGATAATTACTATTGGGGGAGGGAGAGAGGAGACAATTGTTATCTCCTCTCCATCTTCTCTCCAGCTGTCATTTTCAAATAACTTTAGAGCTACAAATATCACAAAATTATGGATTTTTTGAGAAGTGACACACCACCTGAGTTATGCTCATTTTTTTATGAATTTTGATACACCAAGCTCAAAAGGTTAGCTATCACTACTCTAGACTGTCTAGTTTATGCCCTCTGTTAGTAGTATAGTTTTGTTATGCCAAAATGTGGTGCAATTTTAGGGCAATTTTGTCCAACATGATCGCAATATAATAATACGCCTGTCCGAAAGGTCAAACCCCCTTGGCGATCAGACTGAAAAATCTGTCTGTGGTATAAATACAACTATGCATGGATAACAGTTTTTTTTCACAGAAAATTCAGCTATAATTCTGGTGCATATGACTAAATCAGCCCTATAATGTCTAAACTATCTCTAATAGAGGAACAGTTTGGCTAAAATTTCCTAACTCATTGCCTTTATCTGTATGTAGAAATATAATACATATATGTGTGTATATATATATATATATATATGTGTGTGTGTGTGTGTGTGTGTATATATACAGTTAGGTCCAGAAATATTTGGACAGTGACACAAGTTTTGTTATTTTAGCTGTTTACAAAAACATGTTCAGAAATACAATTATATATATAATATGGGCTGAAAGTGCATACTCCCAGCTGCAATATGAGAGTTTTCACATCCAAATCGGAGAAAGGGTTTAGGAATCATAGCTCTGTAATGCATAGCCTCCTCTTTTTCAAGGGACCAAAAGTAATTGGACAAGGGACTCTAAGGGCTGCAATTAACTCTGAAGGCGTCTCCCTCGTTAACCTGTAATCAACGAAGTAGTTAAAAGGTCTGGGGTTGATTACAGGTGTGTGGTTTTGCATTTGGAAGCTGTTGCTGTGACCAGACAACATGCGGTCTAAGGAACTCTCAATTGAGGTGAAGCAGAACATCCTGAGGCTGAAAAAAAAAGAAAAAATCCATCAGAGAGATAGCAGACATGCTTGGAGTAGCAAAATCAACAGTCGGGTACATTCTGAGAAAAAAGGAATTGACTGGTGAGCTTGGGAACTCAAAAAGGCCTGGGCGTCCACGGATGACAACAGTGGTGGATGATCGCCGCATACTTTCTTTGGTGAAGAAGAACCCGTTCACAACATCAACTGAAGTCCAGAACACTCTCAGTGAAGTAGGTGTATCTGTCTCTAAGTCAACTGTAAAGAGAAGACTCCATGAAAGTAAATACAAAGGGTTCACATCTAGATGCAAACCATTCATCAATTCCAAAAATAGACAGGCCAGAGTTAAATTTGCTGAAAAACACCTCATGAAGCCAGCTCAGTTCTGGAAAAGTATTCTATGGACAGATGAGACAAAGATCAACCTGTACCAGAATGATGGGAAGAAAAAAATTTGGAGAAGAAAGGGAACGGCACATGATCCCAGGCACACCACATCCTCTGTAAAACATGGTGGAGGCAACGTGATGGCATGGGCATGCATGGCTTTCAATGGCACTGGGTCACTTGTGTTTATTGATGACATAACAGCAGACAAGAGTAGCTGGATCAATTCTGAAGTGTACCGGGATATACTTTCAGCCCAGATTCAGCCAAATGCCGCAAAGTTGATCGGACGGCACTTCATAGTACAGATGGACAATGACCCCAAGCATACAGCCAAAGCTACCCAGGAGTTCATGAGTGCAATAAAGTGGAACATTCTGCAATGGCCAAGTTAATCACCAGATCTTAACCCAATTGAGCATGCATTTCACTTGCTCAAATCCAGACTTAAGACGGAAAGACCCACAAACAAGCAAGACCTGAAGGCTGCGGCTGTAAAGGCCTGGCAAAGCATTAAGAAGGAGGAAACCCAGCGTTTGGTGATGTCCATGGGTTCCAGACTTAAGGCAGTGATTGCCTCCAAAGGATTCGCAACAAAATATTGAAAATAAAAATATTTTGTTTGGGTTTGGTTTATTTGTCCAATTACTTTTGACCTCCTAAAATGTGGAGTGTTTGTAAAGAAATGTGTACAATTCCTACAATTTCTATCAGATATTTTTGATCAAACCTTCAAATTAAACGTTACAATCTGCACTTGAATTCTGTTGTAGAGGTTTCATTTCAAATCCAATGTGGTGGCATGCAGAGCCCAACTCGCGAAAATTGTGTCACTGTCCAAATATTTCTGGACCTAACTGTATATATATATATATATATATATATATATATATATATATATATACATATCTAATATATAAAGCTGAATGTGTGTATGTATGTGTGTGTGTATGTACGTGTGTGTGTATGTCCGGGATTGGCATCTGCACCGTCGCAGCTACAGCCACAAAATTTTGCAGACTCACACTTCTGAACCCCGAGAGCGTCATAGGCTATGTTTTGAGGGGAAATTTTAACCCCGCGCTTTACAGTTATTCACCAAAAAACCTGCCTCCATTAAAGCGAATGGAGCTGGGAGCCACAGTGCAGCCAGAACTTCAGAAGAATGCGCAGCCACGCCCTTATATGGAATGTTGGCGTGTCACAATGCAGCCAGTGAAAAAGACAGATACAGACAGGGAAAGAGGCAGACACAGACAGGGTAAGAAACAGACATAGACAGGGTAAGAGACAGACACAAAGAGACAGACACAGACAAAGAGACAGACTGACAGGGAAAGAGACAGACAGGGAAAGAGAGGGAAAGAGAGAGACAGGTTAAGAGACAGACACAGACAGGTAAAGAGACAGACACAGACAAAGAGACAGAGACAGACACAGGGAAACAGACAGATAGGGAAAGAGAGGGAAAGAGACAGACAGGGTAAGAGACAGACAAAGACACGTAAAGAGACAGACACAGGGAAAGAGACAGAGGGAAAGAGAGGGAAAGAGACATACAGTGTTACGGTTGCTGTGGCACTGGAGACTATGTTCGGATTTCTTGCTACTGCACATGTGCAAGCGCTGGAGACTAAGTCCTATCTTGGAGCCATTGCACATGTGCGGGTGACATCATCGCTGACACGAGGTCACATGTCTCTGACACCTTCTAAGCTGATTGGCCGCTGGTCATGTGCTTGTGACACGTGGTCACATGTCTCTGACACCTTCTATGCCGATTGGTCGCAGGTCATGTGCTTGTGACGCTTTGCTCGGTGATAGGCAGCGTGACGTCATTGCTGTCATTCTGGCAGTGGATTGGCTCTGGTGTCCTCCATCTTGGATGAGGCACAGAGTCTATATAAGACCCTGACGCACGCCGCCCGGCGCTCAGTCCTCTTGGTTCCTGCATAGGAGTAGACGCTCTGTGCATGTCCCTTGCGGCACCTATTCTATCTAGGTGAGCGTTATCGGTAGGGTAACGCTCTTGTACCTTGCAGCTTATGCTGTGGTCCGTATCCTCGCACCTTAGTGGAGCGGACATAGGCAGGTGCTTGCTGCACATGGTCTGACTGGGCCTTGTGGTTCTACTCTGAGGTGAGCGCTATCGGTAGGGTAGCGCTCCTGTACCTTTCAGCCGTACTGTTGTCCGTGTCCTCGCACCTTAGTGGAGCGGACATAGGTAGGTTAGGTGGTCATTGCCTTCTAGGGTAACGCTCCACTACGCTGCCTCCTGCAGCAGTCCGTATCCTCGCACACTAGGGGAGCGGTCATAGGCAGGAGTTTCAAGCTACCAGCCTTGCTGCTGACCGTATCCTTGCACCCCAAGTGGAGCGGACATAGGTAGGTGCCATATTGCACACACTACACCTAGTCTCTGTGACTGTAAACTGAGACAGGTGCTTTCACGTTCACAGACTGTGAGACTTCTATGCACTTTTATGTTGTATTCCTCACTCTTTTGCATTTCCACTCCTATGTTATTCTAATAAGGTAGTCGCTGTGACTTAAACAGTATACGCCGCTATTGGTCTTGGTGACACTGTGACGCAACAGTGTCAGTACCGCTTTGATGGTACAGGTTTCCCCTATCCTCTGCCATACTCTGCAGCAGAGCTCTGCACAGTGGACCCTGACTGTCGGATAGCCTTCCATTCCCTTATTATCCGACAGCCCCCGTAACAGACAGGGAAAGAGACAGACAGGGAAAGTGACAGAGATAGATAGACAGACAGTGAAAGAGATAGATGGACAGACAGGGAAAGAGATTGAGATAGACGGAGAAAGAGAAAGACAGTCAGAGACAGACAGGGAAAGAGACAGACAGACAAAGAGATAGAGAGAGAGACTGAGAGATATATACAGAGGGGGAGACAGACATTATAATTACATTTATATCTATTTGGTTTGTGGTTTTTGTGTGCAGAATACATTTTTGTTAATACATTCTATTTTGTTAGCAGCAGTTATTAACCCGGGCAAAGCTGGGTAGTACAGCTAGTAGATATATATTTTTATATATATATATATATATATATATATATATTTATATATATATATATATATATATATATATATATATATATATATATATACTGTATATATATATATATATATATATATATATATATATATATATATAGCTATATCTATATATATAATCCATGCTGGATTGCCACGAGAAAGAGGCAGAGCGAGTTTATATAGCACACTTCTAAATACCATAATTAATCCCTATAAACAATTTGAAGGAATATTTTAATCATTAGATTATATTTACTACAATATCTACACATCATATCTAATTAGAATTAGCTTTTGCATGATTCAGACACTCATCCCTACATGAGTCAGGTATTTTCACTAATGAATATACCTGACATGCATGCTAAGCTTCCACGCAAGGGTTTTGTATGTTTTCCTTTTAATTGAGACTTGTACATACTTCATATACAATGTCTGCTCCCATCAGAGAGTTTGTAAAGTGACGACACTTAATGAAAATTGAAATCGGAATTAACACTCTCGCATAAAGTAATTGCTTTCTAAGCTTCGTGCTCTTCCTAGGTCCCTGGCTACCATAATTACACTTGATGCTGCTAATACCGTATACTGCAGACTACCAGAAATTCTGTTTACAGAAAAAGGATGCGGATGCAGGACGCTTTATAACAGAAAGTAATCTGAATACTGTTTTAAAGCCTAATTCTTTAAATTAAGGTCACCGGTGAGGAGAAGAATTACTGGAAAACCGATAATGTGAGTATTATGCGTTTAAGACTTTTAGGATTAAAAGACAGTGGTGCGGATAACAACAAAATGAGTTTTCACTCTGGAGAAGATGCTGAAGCATTTTGTGTTGCTAGGATATTTCAACCTATCACAGATGATCTTGACAGTGAAAACTGGGGCCTTAATTTCCCAGTGGTCCATGCAGCATCTGACTTAGGCCTCATTCTGGTTAATCACACTGTCATTCTCTCGATAGATTGTCTTTTGACATCTTCATCTGCAAAAAGGGTTTGACAGTCAGGCTTGACTATGCTAAATCAATCTGTTTTTCTTAAGTGATCAAGACTGGCAGAAAGCTAATATAATGGTAGAAGCTGGTGTGATAATGTCAATGTATTAAAAAGATCTTTAAGCAAAATATAATGTGGGATTAAAAAGTTATCCCACAAGTACATAAAAATAAACTAATCATATACAAGATATTTTATTGTAATACATTTTTCACATATCTTTCCTTTGCTTCTCATGGATCCCCTGCTTCATTGGTGACCATCAGTGCCACATCATATGACGATCCTGACATTATAACCTGCACTAGTTCCTTGTACTGCTTATGAGTCCATCCTCTTTAGATTTATAATTAGGGACAAGTAGTGATCAATGAAAGAGTGCCACCACAAAGAAAAGCCGAAAAGGCTTAAAGGGCTATTCCCATCTCCAAGATCCTATCCAATATGTAGCAGGTGTAATAATAATAATAATAATAATAATAATAGCAAATACCTCCACTTAGAAATGCAGTATAATTCTCCTGATATAGCCATGTCTCTTAAGGGGGTTTTACACGCTACAACATCGCTAGTGCGAAGTCGTTGGGGTCACGAATTGGTGACGCACATCCGGCCGCATTAGCGATGCCATTGCGTGTGACACCTATGAGCGATTTTGCATCGTCGCAAAAACGTGCAAAATCGCTCATCGGTGACATGGGGGTCCATTCTGAAATATTGTTACTGCAGCAGTAACGATGTTGTTCCTCGTTCCTGCAGCAGCACACATCGCTCCGTGTGACACCGCAGGAACGAGGAAGCTCTCCTTACCTGCCTCCCGGCCGCTATGCGGAAGGAAGGATGTGGGAGGGATTTTACGTCCCGCTCTTCTCCGCCCCTCTGCTTCTATTGGGCGGCGGTTCAGTGACGCAGCTGTGACGTCGCTGTGACACTGAACGATCCGCCCCCTTAGAAAGGAGGTGGTTCGCCGGTCACAGCGACGTCGCCGGGCAGGTAAGTACGTATGACAGGTCTGGGCGATGTTGTGCAGCACAGGCAGCGATTTGCCCGTGTCGCACAACAGATGGGGGCGGGTACCCACGCTAGCGATATCGGGACCGATATCGCAGCGTGTAAAGCGGCCTTTACCGTTTGTGCAGGGCATTGCAGCTTAGGTATCCACTGGACACATACAGTTGAGCACAATGGTGAACCAGAAAGACATCAGAATCCAACAGCAACATTCAGTGAGGGTAGAGACTGAACGTTCAGCAACCTTCCTTTAATGTGAGATTCTTAAGTCACGGGATTGGTAACAAAGACCTG
This sequence comes from Anomaloglossus baeobatrachus, assembly GCF_048569485.1. Taxonomy (NCBI): domain Eukaryota; kingdom Metazoa; phylum Chordata; class Amphibia; order Anura; family Aromobatidae; genus Anomaloglossus; species Anomaloglossus baeobatrachus. Next base: position 488,234,522 of record NC_134356.1, on the reverse strand, counting down.
AATAGCAAAGAAACAGGACACAAAGGAAAGTGAGATGCTTTTATGGGAGCATAATACTGTGTGAGGGAAAATGTGGGGGCATTACACTTTGTTTGGGTGGCATCATATTGTGTGTGCGGAACTCTGAGGGACTCATAATATGGGATGGGCACATATAATTTAGTGGGCTGTTAGGGGCATCAAGTTGTTTGTGTGGCTGTGGTGGTATCACAGGTCTGGATTTGCTATCTGCTCCTACCATTCAGATTCCCACTGAGCTGCAGCATTCAGCTACATAATGGGCCATCAGCCCTGGATTAAAGGGGGCTTTACATGCAGCGACATCGCTAGCAATGTCACTGGTGAAAGCACCTGCCCCCGTCATTTGTGCGTCACAGGCAAATCGCTGCCCGTGGCGCACAATATCGTTAGGAGCCGTCACACGGACTTACCTGCCTAGCGACGTCGCTGTTGCCGGTGAACCGCCTCCTTTCTAAGGGGGCGGTTCATGCAGCGTCACGGCGGCGTCACTAAGCGGACGCCCAATAGAAGCGGAGGGGCGGAGATGAGCGGCCGTAACATCCCGCCCACCTCCTTCCTTCCTCATTGCCGGCGGTCGCAGGTAAGCTGTGGTTCGTCGTTCCCAAGGTGTCACACATAGCGATGTGTGCTGCCTCGGGAACAACGAACAACCTGCGTCCTCAACAATCAACAATTTTTTGAAAAGGAACGACGTGTCAACGATGGACGATATCGTGAGTTTTTTCCATCGTTAACGGCCACTCGTTGGTGTCTCACGCCATGACGTCGCTAACGATGCCGAATGTGCGTCACGGAATCCGTGACCTCGGCGATATATTGTTAAATACGTCACTGCGTGTAACGGGGCCTTTTTGGATGCTTTATTTAAAAAAAAAAAAAAATGACATGGGGTCCCACCAACTTTTTATAACCAGCCAAGGTAACGCAGACAGCTGTAAGCTGGAAATTTTTGGGTGGATAAAGGCCAAATAGCCATGGACCTTCTCAGCCTAACATCATCCCTCAGCTGCCTGTTTTATCTTGGGGGGACCCCATTTTTAAAAATTATTTATTGATTTATTTATTAGGTTAAACAATGCCAAAAACACCCTTCAGTACCATATGAACGACACTAAAGAGTTCAAGTGTTCAATATGTAGGAAGACGGGACAATACTTTGCTTTGGTCAACTTACTGTTTCTTTTGCTTCCTGTCTTTAAACCAACTTTAGGCTATGTTCACACATTGTGTTTCTGCTGTATTTTTTCAGCAGCTTAAACCAAACCTGCTCTCTTGGCAGTAAAAAAGCAGGTTTTGCTGTGCTTTTGCTGCATTTTGTGTTGTGTGTTTTGGCTGTGTAGCATCCCTGAAGCCATAAGGGAGCTACAAGGTACTGCATCCCCACCAGAATTCAGGGCCTACCTTCTAGGGACCTAGAAGACCAGTGCCAGTAACACACAAACACTCCAGATAATCCCTGTTATCCCCAATTATCCCCAATACGATGGTACCAGGCTAGTGTTGGACCAATGGATGGCCGCCTAGAGGTGGAGCAAATCCAGTCCACTAGCCGACCAGGTGAGAGGGGCAGACAGTGGAAAGTCAGACAGTGGACAACAATCTAGCAGTGACAGCAAAAGTGGGCAGACGGACTGTCAGGAATAAACAGTGACCTGAGGGCCCAGGTGGTTAGTTGCCGGTGGAGTATGGTGGAGTACTTCTGGAACTACGCACCAACAGGGTACAGAATCCTAGGTCAGGCAAAAGCTCCACGCAGACCTGATCAAATCTGCACAGTGAGGGGACCATCAAGGACCTCACTGACCTTGAAATTCGGGACTCAGTAGCAAAGGGAGAACTGACGACAGGACCAGAGACTCCAACACCACAGGGTTCACACTACCGTCATACAGACTGCTGAAGAAGACAACCAGGAGGGGACCCCCAGCCGCTGTATGCCACCGGGACCCGCCAACCAAAAGACAGGTGTAGCCACCAGGTCACTAAACCGGCACTGGGACAACGAGGATCTGCAGATAAAACCAGCGGACCTCAGGTGACCAGTTTCCAGCTTGCAGTTGTGGCACCCTGGACAAGCCAGGTCGTCACAGAACAACACAAACACACCCTACACCCCGGTTAGGCACACCAGAGCCAAACACAAAACCCTTGTTGCCTTCCTCCAGGGGCTGATGTCCACATCAGGGGGTGGGCTAGGCGGTTGGTCCCGCCCACCGAGGAGTTCACAGTCCTGAAGGCGGGAAAAGTGGAGAGATCAGTTTTCGGAAGTGGAGAAGTGAGGTGGTAAAAGAGGAGTCTGAAGTTGGTCCGGGTGTGTGGCCCGGACGGAACAGCAAGGTTGGCAGACGGTGGTGACCGTCTGCAGGAGTGGCCTATTGGAGCTAGCCGTAAGGACCGTGGACGGACGGTGGCCCGGCGGTACCGGACCGGTACGCAAAGAGAAGCCAGCACCAACCGGCAGGGCTTACGGACCCCGACAAGGCTAGGAGTCAACGTTGAATTTGTCAAATCCGTTAGCGAAGGGAACCTCCGGGGTATCCCAGCAGCCAAGTCCCGATTAGAGTTGAGCGCAGTTCGCGGTTCGTGGTTCTCCAGTTCTAGGCTCGAGTGATTTTTGGGCTGTTCAAGATCGAACTAGAACTCGAGCTTTTTGCTAAAAGCTCGATAGTTCTAGAAACGTTCGAGAACGGTTCTAGCAGCAAAAAGCAGGGCTTTTTACAGCTACAGTGTGCAGGAGCCATCGCTGGCAGCCTGCCACAAGCTGGTAACCAAGATAAACATCGGGTATCCAAGCAAAGCGCTTTGGTTAGTAACCCGATGTTTATCTTAGTTACGTGCAGGAAGCCCACACTTCCCGCTCAGCTCGCTCCGCCCCCTCCTGCCCGCGGCATGTATACATACATATACACACACACACACACTCTCACTCACGCACACCCCCCCCCCCCCTCCCAGCTACAGTGTGCAGGAGCCATCGCTGGCAGCCTGCCACAAGCTGGTAACCAAGATAAACATCGGGTATCCAAGCAAAGCGCTTTGGTTAGTAACCCGATGTTTATCTTAGTTACGTGCAGGAAGCCCACACTTCCCGCTCAGCTCACTCCGCCCCCTCCTGCCCGCAGCATGTATACATACATATACACACACACACACTCCCACACACGCACCCCCCCCCCCCCGCTCGGCTCACCTGCGGTGATGAAGTCCCGCCATCCCGACCTCAGCGCTGTCACTTTCCTCCATGGCCGCCGCTTGTCACATCACCTATCGCTTCCGACCCGAGACTGACACTGGCGGTGACGTCACGGACCTCTCGCGATACTTGATGTGAAGGCGCCGGTCATTGACCTCAGTGACAGGGGCTGTCGGCAGTGCTGGAGATCAGCGCAGGTAATGTACCTCGCTGACAGCAGCACTTGTCACCCCCCTGCAGTGACCTGGGCTGACCCATTGATGTTAGCTCAGGTCACTGCATTGCTCTCCCAGCCAATGGGGAACATCCTGCTCTTCATTGACTGGGACAGTGTGGATCGTCATGGCAACCCCTTGGATTACACCAGACCTGGATTTGTTTTTCAATCTAATAAATTGGTTAAAGAGGGAATGTTTTGGGGAGTGTTTTTTCAAATAAAAATGTGTTTGTCGTCTATTTTTTTTTATTACTGACTGGGTTGGTGATGTCGGGTATCTGATAGACGCCTGACCTCACCAACCCCAGGGCTTGATGCCAGGTGACATTACACATCTGGTATTAACCCCATATACTACCCCGTTTGCCACCGCACCAGGGCGCGGGATGAGCTGGGGCGAAGCACCAGGATTGGCGCATCTAATGGATGCGCCACTTCTGGGGCGGCTGCGGCCTGCTATTTTTAGGCTGGGGAGATTCCAATAACCATGGACCTCCCTAGTCTGAGAATATCAGGCCCCAGCTGTCTGCTTTACCTTGGCTGGTGATCCAATTTTGGGGGACCCCTACGTGTTTTTTTTTTTAATTATTTATTTAATTTAAAATAACAGCGTGGGGTGCCCTCAGTTTTGGATTACCAGCCAAGGTGAGGTTGCCAGCTGTGGTCTGCAGGCTGCAGCCGTCTGCTTTACCCTAGCTGGCTACAAAACTAGGGGGAACCCTACGTCATTTTTTTTTTCATTTTTTTGGCTAAATACAAAGCTAAGCACCCCTTAGTGCCACATGAAAGGTACCAAAGGGTGCTCCACTTTTTCTCCATTTTTTCTCCACTTTTTCTCCACTTTTTTCTCCACTTTTTTCTCCACTTTTTTCTCCACTTTTTTCTCCTCTTATGCTCCACTTTTTCTCCACTTTTTCTCCTCTTAATCTCCACTTTTTCTCCACTTTTTCTCAACTTTTTCTCCATTTTTTTCTCCACTTTTTCTCCTCTTATGCTCCACTTTTTCTCCACTTTTTCTCCTCTTATGCGCCACTTTTTCTCCACTTTTTCTCCACTTTTTCTCCTCTTATGCTCCACTTTTTCTCCACTTTTTCTCCACTTTTTCTCCTCTTATGCTCCACTTTTTCTCCACTTTTTCTCCTCTTATGCTCCACTTTTTCTCCACTTTTTCTCCACTTTTTCTCCTCTTATGCTCCACTTTTTCTCCACTTTTTCTCCTCTTAATCTCCACTTTTTCTCCATTTTTTCTCAACTTTTTCTCCATTTTTTTCTCCACTTTTTCTCCTCTTATGCTCCACTTTTTCTCCACTTTTTCTCCTCTTATGCGCCACTTTTTCTCCACTTTTTCTCCACTTTTTCTCCTCTTATGCTCCACTTTTTCTCCACTTTTTCTCCACTTTTTCTCCACTTTTTCTCCACTTTTTCTCCTCTTATGCTCCACTTTTTTCTCCACTTTTTCTCCTCTTATGCTCCACTTTTTCTCCACTTTTTCTCCACTTTTTCTCCTCTTATGCTCCCCTTTTTCTCCACTTTTTCTCCACTTTTTCTCCTCTTATGCTCCACTTTTTCTACACTTTTTCTCCTCTTAATCTCCACTTTTTCTCCTCTTATGCTCCACTTTTTCTCCACTTTTTCTCCACTTTTTCTCCTCCTATACTCCACTTTTTCCCCACTTTTTCTCCTCTTAATCTCCACTTTTTCTCCACTTTTTCTCCACTTTTTCTCCACTTTTTCTCCTCTTATGCTCCACTTTTTCTCCACTTTTTCTCCTCTTAATCTCCACTTTTTCTCCACTTTTTCTCCACTTTTTCTCCACTTTTTCTCCTCTTATGCTCCACTTTTTCTCCACTTTTTTCTCCACTTTTTCTCCTCTTATGCTCCACTTTTTCTCCACTTTTTCTCCACTTTTTCTCCACTTTTTCTCCTCTTATGCTCCACTTTTTCTCCACTTTTTCTCCTCTTAATCTCCACTTTTTCTCCACTTTTTCTCCACTTTTTCTCCACTTTTTCTCCTCTTATGCTCCACTTTTTCTCCACTTTTTCTCCACTTTTTCTCCTCTTATGCTCCACTTTTTCTCCACTTTTTCTCCTCTTAATCTCCACTTTTTCTCCACTTTTTCTCCACTTTTTCTCCACTTTTTCTCCACTTTTTCTCCTCTTATGCTCCACTTTTTTCTCCACTTTTTCTCCTCTTATGCTCCACTTTTTCTCCACTTTTTCTCCACTTTTTCTCCTCTTATGCTCCACTTTTTCTCCACTTTTTCTCCACTTTTTCTCCTCTTATGCTCCACTTTTTCTACACTTTTTCTCCTCTTAATCTCCACTTTTTCTCCTCTTATGCTCCACTTTTTCTCCACTTTTTCTCCACTTTTTCTCCTCTTATGCTCCACTTTTTCTCCACTTTTTCTCCTCTTAATCTCCACTTTTTCTCCACTTTTTCTCCACTTTTTCTCCACTTTTTCTCCTCTTATGCTCCACTTTTTTCTTCACTTTTTCTCCTCTTATGCTCCACTTTTTCTCCACTTTTTCTCCACTTTTTCTCCACTTTTTCTCCACTTTTTCTCCTCTTATGCTCCACTTTTTCTCCACTTTTTCTCCTCCTAATCTCCACTTTTTCTCCACTTTTTCTCCACTTTTTCTCCACTTTTTCTCCTCTTATGCTCCACTTTTTCTCCACTTTTTCTCCTCTTAATCTCCACTTTTTCTCCACTTTTTCTCCACTTTTTTCTCCACTTTTTCTCCATTTATGCTCCACTTTTTCTCCAATTTTTCTCCACTTTTTCTCAACTTTTTCTCCACTTTTTTCTCCACTTTTTCTCCTCTTATGCTCCACTTTTTCTCAACTTTTTCTCCACTTTTTTCTCCACTTTTTCTCCTCTTATGCTCCACTTTTTCTCCACTTTTTCTCCACTTTTTCACCACTTTTTCTCCTCTTATGCTCCACTTTTTCTCCACTTTTTCTCCTCTTATGCTCCACTTTTTCTCCTCTTATGCTCCACTTTTTCTCCACTTTTTCTCCACTTTTTCTCCACTTTTTCTCCACTTTTTCTCCTCTTAATCTCCACTTTTTCTCCAATTTTTCTCCACTTTTTCTCCACTTTTTTCTCCACTTTTTTCTCCACTTTTTTCTCCACTTTTTCTCCTCTTATGCTCCACTTTTTCTCCACTTTTTCTCCACTTTTTCTCCACTTTTTCTCCACTTTTTCCTCCACTTTTTTCTCCACTTTTTCTCCTCTTTTTCTCCTCTTTTTCTCCACTTTTTCTCCACTTTTTCTCCACTTTTTCTCCACTTTTTCTCCACTTTTTCCTCCACTTTTTTCTCCACTTTTTCTCCTCTTTTTCTCCACTTTTTCTCCTCTTATGCTCCACTTTTTCTCCACTTTTTCTCCACTTTTTCTCCGTTCTTTTTCTATGGTCGGTCTACCCATTAGCTCTGCCATGCATACTGTAGCTCTACACCTACTGCACATGTTACTTTATGATTGACATCTCTTTCGTACCAGAGCTGTCTAAGTCTACTCTGACCCCATATTTGTCATTACTATATTGTCCTTGTACTGTATTATGACATTTGTATCATGTGTTTCATTTCTTGCTGTGTTGCAATTTTTTTGCTGCATCCCAATTGTACCTCTACATTGTTCGAGTTTATGTTATTGTTCTCTCACTCTTATGTGATACTAATTATTGTCATTTTTCATGATTACATGCAGATAAGTCCAATCTGACGAAGGCTCAGGCCGAAACGTCATTTGTAACTTGTTTTGGACAAAAACATATATGCTTATGAAAAAATTTTTTTTCTTAATATGGACCAATAAAGAGTGATTTTGCATTACTATCCATTGTGACTTAGTGACTTAGTCTGGGAGATTTAGAGTGCCGAGGTTACTCACTAATTTTATCTATTATTACCTCTGAGCACCTATATACCAGTGACCAGAGTTTCCTCTACAGTAGTTCTCCTGATTAGGCATGCCCTTACCTCATGAGCAGGGCATTGCAGCTTTGGTAGCAACCATTACGACATGGACTCTGCTGCTGTGGACCCGGGGAGAGTGAGTGCAGATTCATTGCACCCACACTCCTCACATGAAGGGTCCGCACTCCTAGAAAATGGGGGATACGTTCCCTGAGTGTCTCCCCCCCATATTCTAGACGGTCCAGAGTCGTCGTGGGACCCCTTTATTTTTTTTCTTACAATAAATTGGTGAAAGAGGAAATATTTTGGGGACTGTTTTTTCAAATAAATTTCTTTTGTCGATTTTTTGTTTTTGTTAGTACTGACAGTTTATGATGTTGGGTATCTAATAGACGCCATGACATCACAAACTGCTGGGCTTGATCTCAGGTGACTTTACAGCTAGTATCAACCCGATTTATTACCCCGTTTGCCACTGCACCAGGGCACGGGATGAGCTGGGGTGAAGCGCCAGGATTGGCGCATCTAGTGGATGCGCCACGTCTGGGGTGCCTGCGGCCTGCTATTTTTAGGCTGTGAAGGCCCAATAACTATGGACCTTCCCACCCTGAGAATACCAGACCACAGCTGTCCGCTTTACCTTGGCTGGTGATCCAATTTGGGGGGGACCCTACTTTTATTGTGTAATTATTAATATTTATAAAATAATTATAAAAAAGAGCCTGAGGGGACCTCCACATTGGATCCCCAACCACGGTAAAGCTGCCAGCTGTGGTTTTCAGGCTACAGCCGTCTGCTTTACCCTAGCTGGCTATCAAAAATGGGGGGACCCAACGTCATTTTTTTTTTTTAACTATTTTTTAAATAGAAAAAATTAATGGGCTTCCCTGTATTTTGATTGCCAACCAAGGTAACGGCAGGCATATGAGGGTGGCAACCCATAGCTGTCTGCTTTATCTGCGCTGAGAATCAAAAATACCGCGGAGCGCTACGTCATTTTTTTAAAGATTTATTTTTACAGCACTGTGATGTCCAGCAATCAAAATACAGGGAAGCCCATTTTATTTTTAGTTATTTAAATAAATAATTAAAAAAAATATATATGGGCTCCCGCTGCATTTTTTGTATTGCTAGCTAAGGGTAATCCAAGCAGCTACTGGCTGCTAACCCCCACTGCTTGGTGTTACCTTCACTGGCAATGGAAAATCCAGGGAAGCATTTTTTATTTTTTTTGCCAAAAAACTACAAAAAAAGGACGTGAGCTTCGCCATATTTTTGTATGCTAGCCAGGTATAGCAGGCAGGTGCTGGAAGAGTTGGATACAGCGCCAGAAGATGGCGCTTCTATGAAAATGCCATTTTCTGAGGTGGCTGCAGACTGCAATTCACAGCAGTGGGGCCCAGAAAGCTCAGGCCAACCTGTGGTGCGGATTCCAATCCCCAGCTGCCTAGTTGTACCTGGCTGGACACAAAAATGGGGCAAAGCCTACGTCATTTGTTTTCTAATTATTTCATGAAATTCATGAAATAATAAAAAAAGGGCTTCCCTTTATTTTTGGTTCCCAGCCGGGTACAAATAGGCAACTGGGGGTTGGGGGCAGCCGTACCTGCCTGCTGTACCTGGCTAGCATACAAAAATATGGCGAAGCCCACATAATTTTTTCAGGGGGCAAAAAACTTCTGCATACAGTCCTGGATGGAGTATGCTGAGCCTTGTAGTTCTGCAGCTGCTGTCTGTCTGTATGGAGAAGAGCAGACAGCAGCTGCAGAACTACAAGGCTCAGCATACTCCATCCAGGACTGTATGCAGACGTTTTTTGCCCACCAAAAAAATGACGTGGGCTTCGCCATATTTTTGTATGCTAGCCAGGTACAGCTGGCAGCCACGGGCTGCCTCCAACCCCCAGTTGCCTATTTGTACCCGGCTCTGAACCAAAAATATAGGGAAGCCCGTTTTTTTTAATTATTTCACTTATTTCATGAAATAATTAAAAAACAAATGACGTGGGCTTCGCCCCATTTTTGTGTCCAGCCGGGTACAACTAGGCAGCTGGGGATTGGAATCCGCAGCACAGGTTAGCCCGAGGTTTGTGGGCGCCTCTGCTGCGGATTTCAGTCCGCAGCCGTCCCAGAAAATGGCGCTCTCATAGAAGCGCCATCATCTGGCGCTGTATCCAACTCTTCCAACAGCCCTGGAGCCGGGTGACTTGTTGGGTAATCATGAGTTAATACTGGCTTTGTTTTACCAGCCAGTATTAAGCCAGAGATTCTTAATGTCAGGCACGTTTGACCCGGCCATTAAGAATCTCCAATAAAGGGTTAAAAAAAAGACACCACACAGAGAAAAAATACTTTAATATAAATAAATACACAGACACATTAGAGACTCCATCTTTATTACCCCCTGTCAGCCCTCCACGATCCTGCTCTTCTGTCTTCTTTCTTTCTAGTGTAGTAGTAGTGACGATTGTAGTGAGGATGAGATTCACCAGCTCATCACTTGGGGCTGGGGAACCTCCATCCTCACTACAATGCTCACTACAATCGGGAAGCAGCGTGCAGCCTTCATTCCGTGAGTGATCACTGCTGGCTGCTAGCGGTAACGCTGACAGACGCGTTACCATAGCAACGGTGCTCTCGGAGCCGCGGTTAGCGGTGACGTCACCGCTAACTGCGTTGCTATGGCAACGGTGATCTCCGTTAATGACCGGCTGTGTCAGCCGGTCCCTAACGGAACGGGGAGTCGACCGTGTGCTAGAGCATGTCGCCGGTACACGGCGATACACATATGTGCACCGTGTACCGGAGAGATGCACTCGCAGGTCCTACATGACGTGTCATAGTCATGTGACCAGTCTGTAGCCAATGAGATAATAGCCACGTGACTGGTCACATGGCTATTTTGACGTCACGATAGGTCCTGCTTCTCTGCTGGCAGTGCAGGTCACTGGGAGGATTCAGCGATCATCGGATGGAATAGCGGCAGGAGACAGAGTGCAGGAGGGATCGCGGGGACCGGTAAGTGTTATGGCAATGTTTATTAACTGTTTGTGTACATTTATAATGCATTTTTATGTGTTTGTGATTGCCTCCCATTATAGCCTATACGTTCGAGTTCGGTTCGTCGAACGTTCGACGAACTGAACTCGAACGAGACCTCCGTTCGGCGAACCACCTCGAGCCGAACCGCGACCGGTTCGCTCATCTCTAGTCCCGATAGAAGGCAACAGTCCAACCGTTAGAGGGAAACACAGTCACCGCCAAGGCTACAGTTCCCAGGGCCAGAGCCTGCGGGCAAAAGGGGCTCCCTCAGCATCCATCCAAGCTGAGGAGCGGGTTACCGGTGGGAACCCATTGGAACCATACACACTACACAGGTGCAGGGAAAGGCAGTCACCATCAACCTGCCGGGAGGAGAACAACCGCAGCCGCCTGTGGGACCCGTCCATCCAGCTGTTTGTTTGACCAGAGACTCTGTGTGAATTACTGGCTGAGTGAGTACCACCGTGCCGTGCGGCACAGCGCTGCCCCCACGACCCTGCACCTCACCAGGCCCCGTACCCGCCTGTCAACCATCCCTACCTCCCTCACCGGGCCCCGGGACAGCCAACCCCCCTACCCATGGAGGGGAAAATAAACATCTAAGCTGCTCCCTGTCACCGCTCCCGGGATCCCCGTCCAGAGCAGCGGTGGTGTCACTAACCTCACCACAACCGTGGGTGACGTCACGGACAATATCCCCAAACCACCCCCTTTCACTCAAGGGCGAGGAACGCCGCTCGAGTCCCCGGGATCCGGCCCACCGCTCGAGTCACCACCGAGCAGCAGCAGCCGGACCCGAGCAGTGGGTGAGCGCAGCGGCCCCTCCTCCGCCCGCGACACAGTGAGTAAAAGAACAAGTTACACTGAAACCCCTTGTGTGGCCTATCTATCCTTTCAACACCCATCTGCATCACCTATCCTATGGGGCCTGGCCCTGCTTGCGGAGGGTCTAACATCCAGGCTGCCCCTAACACCAGCTCCAGTAGTGAAAACTGTGCAGCGGCGGCTCCATCTACATAGCCGCAAAACCGCTAGTGGCATCGCGTGTGAACATTATTCAAATCCCCTGTAAATATTCCCCCTTTCAAAAAGCACTCAGGGCACGGGACCGGGCAACGGCCACTGTGAAGCCCCACAGGTGTAGTGTCGGTGCATTACCTTCAGGGACTCCACGTAGCTGGTGCTGATCACAGGTAGGGAATCTTCGGTTTTGATCGTGACGCCACTCTCAGTATTGCGGCCAGTAGGGACCGCCACTGCAGGTTGAGGGTCGCCTGGGGCTGATGGTGTGTGCAGTTAGTTGGAATAGCCTCCTGAGAGTGAGGCAAGCCCCAGGGCCCAGTGTAGGTTTGTAGTACCACAAGTCGCAGAATGACTCACACAGGCAGAACTGTCTTTCAAGGGCTTTACTCACATTTGATGGCAGGGTGAGTAGCCCGGGCGTAGCTGGGATGAACCAGATGGGAACCAGGTATCCTTCAGGCTGACTTTATGAGGGTGACTACTGACTCGCCTTCCTTAGCCCTTGGTGGTTTGGGGTGACCCCGACTTTGAGTCCCTATGGGGGTCACCCAGGGAAGTTGCTGAAGCCTCACTCCCCCTTTTGGTTGCCGTTTGCTTGTTCCCCGGACCAGGCCACTCCAGCTGCTTGCCTCCTGTGACCTATGGGCCCTCACTGCGGTTACGTGGCTGCGGCTTTTGTGGTGTTGTGGTGTGGGCTTTGAGAGCCCCACACCGGCAGGTTTAGCAGAAGAAAGCTGGATCTATCTTCGCTTCGGGATCTGCCGCCCGGTTGGGCCTGGTGCTCTCTAGCAGTCTCCTTACTTCCCACTCCGTGCTTTCTCTCTAGCTGAAGCTGGCTTTCAGGCAGCACTCCTAGTTGACCGTTCTCCCCCGTCAGTAGCCACTGCGCGGGCGCTGTTAGACAGCAACAGCCCCACAGGTCTGCTCCTCACTGAGCCCTCTGGAGTTCTCTGCTCTAACTGACTCACTGCTCCTCCTCTCCTGTTCTTGCCTACGCCACCTAGCAACCAGACTCTCCACCACACCCCTTGAGAGGAGATGGAGGCTTTTGGCCCCCTCCGCTATTCCAGTGAAGGTCAAGGCTTTGCCCCCTCCTGGGATCCCCAGGGGTCCTCTCATGGGTACATGTGTGAGACCTGATCACTATGCGCCTGTGTTCCACACCCCTGTCAGCCTTCTGGATTACCTGTGTTGTACTGTCCCCAGCATGGGTGCAGTACTCAGTGGTGCCTGACCAGGTCAGGGGCGCCACATTCCCCCTTAGTTACCACCAGCACGTCCTCGGGCTGCAAGACAACATTTTAAAATGCATAAAACATTAAAACATGTAAAACATTTTTAAAAGCACCAGGTACCATACATCACCACCCTCCACCCACAAGTCCGTTAACCCACCCAAAACCCTTTCACGTTGGCCGCGACTTCAGCCACTTCTGGCAGGATGTAGAGGCGGCTTTCATGGGCTGGTGGTTTTCAGGGTATACCTGGCCTGGTGGATCCGCGCCTTCAGCCTCTTCTGGCAGGATGCAGAGGCGGCCTCCACAGTTGGTGCTGACCAGGTACCCTCTTTGTGGTGGTGAGCCAAGGCCCCATAAACAGGCGTGCTCTCTGGTTGCAGGTGAGCCAAGGCCCTATATACGGACGGGCTCCTCCTGGTTGCAGACGAGCCAAGCCCCTAAACAGGCTGACTCTGGTGGCGGTGGTGCCCTCTGGTGTAACTATTTACACTGCGAGAGTTTGTGGCTATAGCCAGTTCATAGCCTTAAGGTTTATGGTTTTTCTCACAATAGTTTTTGTGGGCACATGCTTAAACGTGAACGTTGCAAAACAAAACTTTTCAAAACTGGTCAAAACAGTAACTTCTTACTTTCCTTTACTTTACTCTTCTTTACCAGGGCTTGGGCCTGCTGGGCTGCGGCACCTGTTGCTTTCTGGCTCTTTGTCGTCGTCTGTGGTCGTCTCATCTGTAGGTTCTTTGTCTTTTCTTTCTTGATCTTCATCTGTGTCTTTATCTCTGTCTTTTCTTTCCTCTTTGGGACATGGTGCTACATCTAAGGCATAGTAGCCCCTTTCTCCTTGATGCAAGGTGAACTGTACTGCGTCTCCAATTTTCAAATTTCTGCCTGAATGTCCTCTGGGCAGGTGGGCTTGAACATCTCTCCGATTCACAAATATGCCCTCTTTTATTCCTCTTGCTACAATAAAGCCGTATCCGCTTTTCAAATTGAAGTCCTCTACTACTCCTCTGTAAAGGGGTCCTCTGACCTGGGCTCTAGACCTTCTCAGTAATCTTTTCTCCTGCAGGTCTCTGGCTGTGACTTCTCTCTGCTCTGGAGATGACGGTGCAGAGGATAGTTGCGTTCTGTTGCGGTGTGTCTTACGGGCTGGATTCTGTAGGGTGCAGCTCACAAACTCCCAGGTAAGGCTTTTGGGCAGTTCTTCTTCTGCAGATGGTGTCAGGTCTTCCTCATCCCAGCGGGAATAAGACAGCATCTCTGGCTCTGGGTATGGCTCTGGAGTCAGCCCCTCAACCTCCTGGCCTCCTCCCCCCCTTAGTTCTTCCTGGCACTCCTTGGGTAGCAGTGCTGGGGATGGACTTCTTTCTGCCGGCCCAGGTGGGGAACTCTTTGCCGTGGTTGCTGCGGGAGCTGTCGGGATACTCTTTGGGGTGTGCGGAGGGAGCAGATACCGATCCACCATCTCTTGTGGGAACTGGGCCTCTAGATCAGCCTTCAGCTTCCAGTATTCGGGGTCCTCTCCTATCAGGGTCTTCCTAGCAGGGACCTCTTTGGACTGGGGAGCGGTGTCTGCTCTGGCCTTGCAGGCCGGGGTAAATGATGAGGTAGTCTCTTCTTGGCGGGCCGCGCCTGGCATGGCGGCGGCCTGGTCTTGGCGGGCCGCGCCCTGGATGGCGGCGGCCTGGTCTTGGCGGGCCGGGCCTGGCATGGCGGCGGCCTGGTCTTGTCGGGCCGCGCCTGGCGTGGCGGCGGCCTGGTTCAGCACCTCACTTGCGGCGCGGACGAGCGTTGCTGCGGCGGTGGGGTCTCGGCGGGCCGGGCCTAGCAGGGCGGCGGCCTGGGTCAGCGTTACGCCTGCGACGCGGATGAGGGTCGCGGTGGCAGCCGGTTCTTTGCGGGCCGGACTGGGCGTTGCTGCAGGGACCGGGTCTTGGTGGGCCGAGCAGGGCATCGCTGCGGCGGCCGGGGCTTGGCGGGCCGCACCTGGCGTGGCTGCGGCCTGCTTCAGCGTCGCCGCACCGGACGCCTCTTCGGGGACCGCGGGCGTGGCAGCAGGGGTCGGGGCACTTGCACTGGCCGGGGCATCACTTGACTCACCCACCGGTGGCAGCATCGGGGTCTGCGTCATCGCCGTCCTGTCTGGCACTCGGCGTACGGCTCTCCTTTCATAGGCCCGAACCGCGGCAGCCATCTCCAGCAGTTCCATTCGTTCTTCCCGGATCTGCTCCACAACCCGGTTCTCCAGTCGGTCGCAGAACTGGGCCAGCTCCCGATACCACCAGGCAGCGGAGCCCGGTTCTGGATTTCTGCGGTCAGACGCCATTTCTTCTGCGCCGTCTTCTGCACGATTCTCCAGCTGTGGACTCGCCGTTGCCTCTGATAACAAGCTGCGCAGTTTTTGCTCTGCTTCTTTCAGCAGCTCCTCTCCCAGCAGCAGGCTTGTGGCTTCCTTTCTGTCCCGCCGTCTCTGGACGCTTCCGCTCTCTTCACAAGCGAGGTCAGAACTCTGCAGGGGATCTCTGGGTAGCCACACCTCTTCGTGGGCGGTAACTTCTCCCAGCGCGGGCTGCTGTTGTTTTTCAGCGCGCTTTTCATGGTGGCAATATGGCGGCGCTTCCAATTTTTCAAGCGGACCGCCCAGGCACATGGTCACCTGTCTGAACAGGTCTAGTCCTTATCCTGTTCGTGACGCCAGATGATGTGAAGCCCCACAGGTGTAGTGTCGGTGCATTACCTTCAGGGACTCCACGTAGCTGGTGCTGATCACAGGTAGGGAATCTTCGGTTTTGATCGTGACGCCACTCTCAGTATTGCGGCCAGTAGGGACCGCCACTGCAGGTTGAGGGTCGCCTGGGGCTGATGGTGTGTGCAGTTAGTTGGAATAGCCTCCTGAGAGTGAGGCAAGCCCCAGGGCCCAGTGTAGGTTTGTAGTACCACAAGTCGCAGAATGACTCACACAGGCAGAACTGTCTTTCAAGGGCTTTACTCACATTTGATGGCAGGGTGAGTAGCCCGGGCGTAGCTGGGATGAACCAGATGGGAACCAGGTATCCTTCAGGCTGACTTTATGAGGGTGACTACTGACTCGCCTTCCTTAGCCCTTGGTGGTTTGGGGTGACCCCGACTTTGAGTCCCTATGGGGGTCACCCAGGGAAGTTGCTGAAGCCTCACTCCCCCTTTTGGTTGCCGTTTGCTTGTTCCCCGGACCAGGCCACTCCAGCTGCTTGCCTCCTGTGACCTATGGGCCCTCACTGCGGTTACGTGGCTGCGGCTTTTGTGGTGTTGTGGTGTGGGCTTTGAGAGCCCCACACCGGCAGGTTTAGCAGAAGAAAGCTGGATCTATCTTCGCTTCGGGATCTGCCGCCCGGTTGGGCCTGGTGCTCTCTAGCAGTCTCCTTACTTCCCACTCCGTGCTTTCTCTCTAGCTGAAGCTGGCTTTCAGGCAGCACTCCTAGTTGACCGTTCTCCCCCGTCAGTAGCCACTGCGCGGGCGCTGTTAGACAGCAACAGCCCCACAGGTCTGCTCCTCACTGAGCCCTCTGGAGTTCTCTGCTCTAACTGACTCACTGCTCCTCCTCTCCTGTTCTTGCCTACGCCACCTAGCAACCAGACTCTCCACCACACCCCTTGAGAGGAGATGGAGGCTTTTGGCCCCCTCCGCTATTCCAGTGAAGGTCAAGGCTTTGCCCCCTCCTGGGATCCCCAGGGGTCCTCTCATGGGTACATGTGTGAGACCTGATCACTATGCGCCTGTGTTCCACACCCCTGTCAGCCTTCTGGATTACCTGTGTTGTACTGTCCCCAGCATGGGTGCAGTACTCAGTGGTGCCTAACCAGGTCAGGGGCGCCACACCACCAAAGTGATATTCCCCAGTTATACACCGCCTGGAACCGAGTACTCCATAACCCTGGGCGACACAGCTGCGTGTGTCATTTATGTAAAATATGTATTTAAATAAAGTTAGTTTAAATCACCACAAAAGTTGCAAACATTTAGCTGTTCCGTCTTTGAAGCATTGTTGCACTTTCTCATGGTTTTCAATGGTGAATAAATGCTGCAAAAACATTGCCAATGCGCTGAAAGAATTGACATGCTGTTTCTTTAAAAAAATGCATCAGTTTTCCATATCAGCCAGGAAAAAAAGACATTGTGTACATGAGATTTCTGGAATCGTATAGGTTTTGCGTAAGCGAAGTTGACTTTCCTGGGCAGAGTCTCCTAAATTGTCTAAGAGATGAAAGTTATATTCTAGTCGTTCTAGAAAATCCCCTGCCTCCTTTGCAAGGAGAACAGACATGGAGCCACTGAAAGAGAAAGTGACTATAATGAATGGGATGTATTCTGGGTTGTGCTAGGACTCACAGGACCAGTAAGGGTGGAAACAATCCTGAGGGAACCAAAACTGAATATGCTTTGTACAACTAAAACATGCTGGAAGCTATATGCTTGCTATTTTGTGTATGTAGTTGATGCGAAGGAAACATTAAGAAAACTTTTGTTCTTTAAACTGAACTGGTGGTTGCCCTGCCGGTATGAGTCGTCAACTGGTCCTGGCCAGCCATCGGCACCATATGGCCTGCATGGGTGTATTGCTCACACAGCGAAAGCCCACACACCCAGCTTCCGTGTAGTATGCTGAGGCCTAAAGAATCAATACTTTGCCTACAACTACTGTGACGCCCTGGCACAGCCAGGTTGTCACATAAAGAGTTAATCCTCCTTGGTAATATGATCTCACACTGGTGCAGCCAAACAAGCACAGCCCCCAGTGTAAGGGAAAAGCAGAGGAGAGGGGAGGGGCTGGAGCAGAGAGTGTGGAGAGGTCAGAGAGAACAGAGGTCTGGAGTTCAGCTCCCGGCTGGGAGTGAAGCGTTCTCCAAGAGGGCCGGGGCAGGCCGTAGTGAGGAAGGGGCCAGAACAGGTAGCCGGAGCTGGGCGGTGGCCCCTCGGTACCTGGGTACCCGGATCACTACAGGGGAGTAGATTCCCCGTCCCCGGCTGAGGAGAAAGTGGAAGAGAGAGGAGAGAAAGGCATTTGGCTGCAGGGAAGAACAACAAGGGCTGCTGCACCGTGTGTGGGACACTAACACCCCGTACCAGAGGCCTCGGACACCGGCAATTCTTAGTTCACCAGTGACTCCGTGTGACTTTCTTGTGAGTACACCCGTGCCCTCGGGCATCGCACTGCAGCACTGCGCCCTGCCCCCTGCTTATCCCATCACCGGGCCCCGGGACAACCAACCCCCCTACCCACGGAGGGGCAACACAACATCTAGCTGCTCCACTTCACCATCCCCGGGATCCCCGTATTGAGCAGCGGTGGTGAAATCACCACAACCGTGGGTGGCGTCACGAACTATAACAATTCCCCTTACCAAATCCCCTTTTTCTGTGGAGCCTGGGATCACAGACCGGGTCACGCCATCGTGATACCCACAGAAGTGACTCTGTGGCCCGGATCTGAGTACCCCTGGTCCCCGGGCGAAACACTACCACCCCACGGCACTCTGCATGAGAACACTAGAAGGCTTCAGAAAGGGGAAAAGAACTGTGCAAGTTCCACAATGCATAACCATCTCCCTGTCTTTACAAGTTGAGAGGTTTGTCCTCTTATATGTCGTGGTAGGACTTGTGCTATGGGGCGGCATTATTTCTATGTATACCCCTGGTCAGGTGCGTTTTTGCAATGAAGTGGTACTGACAGTCATTATTATAAGCAGGCACAATGATGAAAGGGGAAGAGAAGGAGGCATTATTATAATAAAGCACAGGGGTGTGTTTTTATTATAAAGTATAAGTAGGGATAGGGGAACATTATTACTATATTGCTCTGTATAACTAAGAAGGCATAACGGAGCATACTTGCTGTACTATGAAAAAATACAGAGGAAGCATTGTTACTGTTTGGCAGCACAAAGGGGGGACTTTTATTGTGTGTGGAATTGATGATAGCACTATATGGCTTGTGAAGAAGTGGAGAATGTGTGGAGGGTGCTAGAAAAGCAGTAAGCCAAAGATATGCATTTGGAATGTTACATTTTGCAAGGGCAAATTTTGGTTTGAAGCAGTGGTCACAGCGGTCTAGGCTGAATGGAAAACAAAAGTGAAATGGAATGACAACAATCAGAGAGAATGTCACTGGTAAGAACCTAGACAGTATACATAAGTTTGGTCTGCAGACCACTGGTATGGAACTGATAATACCATTATTTGGTAACTGAATGGTGTTAATATCAGTCGTAGAATAGCATGTGATTAATGACCAGCATGGAAGTGGAGCGCCCCACGGGGCAGGTGCGTTTAACCTACTCGTCACCGGGTAGTCGACTGTTGTTGTCGTGGGCGGCCTAATGCGGGCTTTACGCGAGACAATATATTGTGCGATATGTCGTCGGGGTCACGGTTTTCGTGACGCACATCCGGCATAGCGCACGACGTCGTCTCCTGTGACACCTCTGAGCGACGCAGTATCGCTCACAAATCGTGAGTTGTGTACTCGTCGTTAACTTTCATAATATCGTTTATTTTCATGGGTGCAGGTTGTTCATCATTTCCGTGGCATCACACGTTGCTCCGTGTGACACCATGGGAATGATGAACACAGCGTACCTGCGTCCCACGGCACCCACCGCCTTAATGGAAGGAAGGAGGTGGGCGTTTACATCCCGCTCATCTCCGCCCCTCCGCTTCTATTGGCCAGCTGCCGTGTGACGTTGCTGTGACGCCGAACGTCCCTCCCACTTCAGGAAGTGGACGTTCGTCGCCCACAGCGAGGTCGTCCGGAAGGTGAGTGCATGTGACGGGGGTTAAACGAGTTTGTGCGCCACGGGCAGCAATTTGCCCATGATGCAAAAACGACGGGGGCGGGTACGATCGCTCGTGCTATCGCACGATAGATTGACTCGTGTAAAGCAGGCTTTAGCCCGGCTCCATTGCCTCGAGGCACACAGAAGATGGCAGGGGAGAGATGATGGGGTAGTTGTGAGGTGTTTGTCGTGGCGTCACCTGTGGTATGCGGCCAGGGAATGGTATCGCTCTCCACAGGTAGAGCCCCAGGGAACGTGATGAGGGGAGTAGTAATGGCGTCAGGGAGTGGCAGTACAGATAATGAAGAGTCATAGTCTATAGCTGCGGTTCCAGGTTGTTTACTCACTTTTGGTACGATGCCGCTCACCCAGGTAATACCGGTCACTTGCTATGATGGGCTCTGTCGAACCCGATCCCTTTAGAGATCACCCTGGTTTGGTGTTCGGTGGGTTTCTTCTTGCAACGCCATCCTGTGGATCCCCTGGCTTGAAGCTATGAGGGGACCCTGGGTTTCAGGAGATGTACTCTTGTCCCTATATGCAGGTCCGCGGTTCCGATGTGGTTTCTGGCTTGAAGTGAGGCCCTGGATCCTATATGGCAGTGTGCTGTCGGGCACTGTGCGGGCAGGAAGCTTGAAACTTTCCATGTCCAGGCAGATTCTGGAAAACCAACGTGAAGTATAATCTTCCCTAGGGTCCTGACGCCCTGTGTGGCGTCGGTTCCATGGGGAGCAGAGATTCCTCTCCCCGTGGCAACCGTTGTGAACTTCTCCTCCTTCCCACCGGAGCACCTGTAGATGCGACTGCTCCGCTACTCTCCTGCTGAAGAACTCTCTAACTGTTCTGTTGGCTCCTGACTCCCCCTGCTGGCTGCACTTCCCCCCTCCCAGGTTATAAGCTAGTGGGACTGTGGCCCCTGTTGAGGGCATCCTGTAGATGCCTCTCTGTCGGTGACCCCTTTATTACCCGACCCTAGCCCAGTCCCCAGTCGGAACAGGGCAACCTGATGTGTATTTAGGTGTGTAATATGGTGAAACCATGACTGACCTCCTCAGGAACCGAGTTTAGCATTACACCCAATGTTGGGTGCAATACTTTGTGGCGACGGAAGCCTAAGGGCTGTAGTTGTCTGTTGAATTATTATTATTATTACTATTATTATTATTATTATTGTTATTATTTATAATAAATCTTATATGGCAGTATTATTGGAAACATAGGTTGTAGTAAATCTAGATTTCTTCCAGGTAGGGTAACATTAACAAAAGAGACCTCAATCTTGCAAAAAAAAAGGCAGTGGTAGCAAGTGCATGTGTACTTTTAAATGTCAGGGCTGAATTTCAACCCCAGCTCATCTCTGGGGTATCAAAATGTTTGTGGGTGGCTGTGGGTTCACCATGCTGTGTGTGATTGTCAATGTGATTGCGGCAACTACAGGACAGCAGAGTCTCTAGGAGTCTGAGAGGCTGAAAGTATTGCATGGTGATTGTGAGGCCGTATGGGAAAATGGAGTCTTCCTGGATCGCGTAGACACATCCTGGTGCCTCAAAGAGATACACTATAAGGGCGGCTTTGCACGTTGCAACATCGCACGTGCGATGTCGGTGGGGTCAAATCGAAAGTGACGCACATCCGGCGTCACTTTCGACATCGTTGTGTGTAAATCCTAGATGATACGATTAACGAGCGCAAAAGCGTCGTTATCGTATAATCGGTGCAGGCTCCGACTTTTTCATAATTACGCTGCCGCGACAGGTACGATGCTGTTCCTCGTTCATGCAGCAGCACACATTGCTGTGTGTAAAGCCGAAGGAGCGAGGAACATCTCCTTACCTGCCGCCGCCGGCTATACGGAAGGAAGGAGGTGGGCGGGATGTTTACATCCTGCTCATCTCCGCCCCTCTGCCGCTATTGGCCGCCTACCGTGTGACGTCGCTATGATGCCGCACGACCCGCCCCCTTAGGAAGGAGGCGGGTCGCCGGCCAGAGCGACAGTCGCAGGGCAGGTGAGTGCATGTGAAGCTGGCGTAGCGATAATTTTCGCAACGCCAGCTATCACAAGATATCGTACCTGCGACGGGGGCGGGGACTATCGCGTGTGACATCGCAGCATCGGCTTGCGATGTCGCAACGTGCAAAGCCTGCCTAAGAATGAATGCCATCTAAAAGGGTTGTGCAATGTGTTTCACTAACTTCCTCTGTCTGTAACACTTTTAAGGATTAAAGTCAGTAAATTAGTAGTTGTTACAAGAACTCTAGCTTAAAGATGCATGAAGAGTGATGCCAAGAACAGTTTTGTTGTAAAAAAAAATTCTTGAGAGGTAATCCATATGCGTAGTTCGAACCCCCATTAGTGCCAAATACTGCGTTACTGTTTAAATTTAATGCACTTTAAGAATTTTTTAGGATAGTTGGAGTGTATCATGCTTATATGTGCTGTCATGATTCAGGCCTCTATTGGCTGCTGTGGCTTGATTATTTCATCCTGATCTGGCCTGGTCATGTCAGGGGTTAACTCCTCCCTGCCTCGCTCTGGTTTCTGTGAACCTATATCCTGGCGCTGTACCTCCGGTTCAGTGCCAATTATAGTCTATGCTCTGTAGTGTGTGTTACTAGCTCCGGTGGGTTACCCGATCTGTCATACCTACCGCATTCCCCATTCTTCCCGTATCCTCCTCCATTTGCCTATCTTTTTCTGGTTCTGACCCACTAATCTTGACCCCCTCATCCTGACCCGTTTGTCCTATCCTTGCCTGAGACATGGACTTCCCAGTGCTTGACTCTCTCGCTTGTCCCCGACTTCGGTTCAGTCTCTCCCTCTGGCATTTACGTGACCTCCCAGCTTCTGACCCTTTGCTGCACTTGACACTGAGTTTGATTGCTCCCCATACACTGACGAGACTTCCTGCTGCTGACCTGGCTGACTGACAACTCTATTGCCATCTAGTGGTGTCCCTCCTCGCTACACCCTGAAACTACGCTACTCGGTACCTCGTACCTTCAGGTCAGTGTGACATGTACTTTATGGAAATGTAATCATCATGCTTGGGTGTCTCATCAGAGAAAAACAAGTTCACAAATTGTTTCTTTGTGGCAACCACAACCTGTGATTGACATAACATTATCTTTCTCCTGTGCCTCATGTACTCTATAACGAGTGTTTCCTTGGAATATACACTACATCTGCACCCTCTCTGATGCATTACATGCTATGGGTTCTTCTAGCTATAGCTGCTACAAAGATGTTTCTGTGTATCCCTTGTGTTTTGTTAGGTGTGGGCTGGTTGCAATCGATAGACAGGACTGTCCTTTATTTACTTTACCTGTTTACTAGAAATACAGACATAAAACAGTAAATCACAAGAGTCTTCACAGAAACCCCTGTGACTAGTAAGGCAAAAGGAAAAATGAATTTAAGCAGAGTCTGGCTGATATAAACCAAATTTGTAACCTTTGAAACATCACAGGTCGTTATGCTATGCCAACAGCAGTCTATTCGGGTATCGGGGCCTCTGGTTTGACGCCAAAAGGTGCAAGTCATTAACATTGTTCTAGGAAAAGGGAAAGGCACATTTTAACAATTTTTAAGAAAAGGCTTTCTCCTCCATCTTAAAGAAGTTTTCCTCCTATACATGACATATTGCTAGCACAAACATGGACTTGGCTGAAGCTGTGTTACAGAAAAAGCCTGCATTATGTAAAGATCAGAGACAGTTCCTGATGGTACACCAGATCGTCTCTAATTATGATATAACAGCATGTACCAAAACAAAATCACCACTTCATAAGATGGAAATATTCATTTACTGCTCATTTTGACATGAAAAAATACCACACCACTAATAAAAATATATAATGATGGAGCAAACTTTATCTTGACGTGCTGTGTGACGTATAAAGGTAGAAAGGAAGCGATATCCATTATGCACAGCATTCATACACATATGGATTGGATGGCCAGTCCAATGTAAAGTGACTCCGCAGTTAATTTATGCTGTATGTGTAGCTGTGCTTTGATTCTCTTGTAGCGTGCCATAGTTCGTAATTACTATATCTCTACCATTATGCAGCTGACAATGATAATTTGATATTATTGAACATTTGTCATGGTACTAGAGTCACAAGTTGATAATAATTGTATTTAGTAGTGCTCTAGTACATTATGATTATTTTTCTTATATTATATTGCTCTTTACTCTTTTAGCAACTTTTGAAAAATCCTAGAAAACCACTTCAACTAATTTGCTGTTGCGTCATAATTTGTTTGCAACTGTGGGTAGCTGTTACAGCTGGAGCAGCAGTGACCGATATGACCAAGACGGGTGTGTGGAGCCACTGGACTACGGAGCCTGAGTTTACCCTAGAGGGGCATGACTAAGCAGCCACTTAGTCTTCTCTAGTGCCTCTGGTGGTTAGGTTGGATACGTGCCGCAGGTAGCTAGCAGGCACCACTCCAAGGTAGTGCCCAGATCAGCAGTAGCCGACCCAAACAGCGACAAGTGAGACAGAGGTGGAGTCACAGCAGGACAGGAACAGGTTGAGATACAGGTTCAGGTACAGACAGGATAAGTTCTGCTTCAGACTGGAAATCAGGACACTGGGACAGACTCAGGCACTTGGACAGGTTCAGATTCAGGATCAGGACTCATTCAGGCATATGGGCGCATTACGGGTGTGAAACAGGCTGCAGGGACCAGACAATGAGCTCATAGCCACAAAGGCACATTGGCTACAGGAGACAAACATTGAACGGGCACCTCCCAATAGGGGAAGGTGCCCTAAATATCTGCTGCCTCACACTGATTGACAGGAGACATTTCATAAGTATGGGCATTGTCCCTATAAAAAGCGGGAAGCATGTGTGTGCCATAACCATGAAGCCAGGAGACTCACATGATATGTGCCAGCCCCGGGAGCCAGGAGCCATGGAAGACACAGCAGTGGGAGGTGCAACAGCTGGGCAGCTGGGGTGGTAAGTGTCACAGGGGATGACAGCATAACTAGGCACAGGGGAGCATAAACTGGCCTTCAGGCTAGGGGAACCCTAGTTGACCCTGATCCCAAAGGTATGTCTGAACATGATGATGTTTGCACCGCCTTCCTTGCCCTAGCTGCTGAACAATCCTGGTCTAGTGGGCCAGGACAGGAGTGGTTAATCCTACACAAATAAGCAAATGGGGGAAAACTAAAACTCAAACTCAGAAAAATCACTCACAGAGGTATATACAACACATGATCAGGAGAAAACTAAACGAAAGGAGGAAATACACAGACAACAGGGTAATTCCACAACACACCAAACAGCACAAAGTTCACCAGCAACAGGATAATAAACCACACTTACCGGGATTGCATAAAACTATCATCTGCATGGGAGAACAGGGTCCACCATCTTAAAAAGGGCAGAGGCAACTGTGATAAGTTTCCTGCAACATGTGACTCAAGCAGTAATCCACACTATAGCAAAACTTTACTCCTTCAAGCCCGGTTACTAACAAGAGCACAGATGGTGACCCTTTGTGCCTGTCTGTGCAACTCAAAAGCAGCACCATGTGGAGTATCCGACTTTGCTCTGAGAACAGCGTCAGATGTAGTCCTGAAACTCGGTGAGTTTTGAGACACCATGTGACAGTGAGTATATTAGCGTCCCTGTCAGTTAGTGCAGGAATGCTGGCGCTACTGTAGCTATTTCAATGCTGTTACTGTTCAAATAGGTCTTGTTACCGGATGTTCTACAGATCATTATTAATGGAACAAAATCTCTCTAATGATATAATTATGCTGAAGCAATAGAGGCATTTCCACAAAACTTGACAAATTTTCTATTGCAGAGTTTATTGTTACTAATAATAGTAATATGACATAGATGAGTAATTAATTTGGTGCAAATCAAAATCTTTTGGGATTTTTATGAATTTGCTGAACCCAGTGAATTTGAAAAAAAATGCAATTTGCTTTACATAAAATGCCTCAAATGGCTTCTGTCGCGGGCGGGGAGGGGGCGCTGCGCTCACCCACTGCTCGGGTCCGGCTGCTGCTGCTCGGTGGCTCGAGCGGTGGGCCGGATCCCGGGGACTTGAGCGGCGCTCCTCGCCCGTGAGTGAAAGGGGGTGGTTTGGTTTAGGGATATTGTCCGTGACGCCACCCACGGTTGGTGAGGTTGTGGCACCACCGCTGCTCTGGACGGGGATCCCGGGAGCGGTGACAGGGAGCAGCTTGGATGTTGTTTCTCCCCTCCGTGGGTAGGGGGGTTGGTTGTCCCGGGGCCCGGTGTGGGAGGGATGGCAGGCGGGTTACGGGGCCTGGTGAGGTGCAGGGTCGCGGGGGCAGCGCGGTGCCGCACGACACGGTGGTACTCAGCCAATGATGAATGCAAAGTCTCCAGTAAAGCAAACGGCTGGATGGACGGGTCCCACAGACGGCTGCGGTAGTTCTCTCGGTAGGTTGGCGGTGACTGCCTTTCCCTGCACCTGTGTTATGTTCACGGTTCCAATGGCTTCCCACCGGTAACTTGCTCCCCAGCTTAGATGGAGGCTGAGGGAGCCCCTTTTGCCCGCAGGCTCTGGCCCTGGGAACTGTAGCCTTGGTGGTGACTGTATTTCCCTTCACGGTTTAAGCTGTTGCCTTCAATCGGGTCTTGACTGCTGGGAAACCCTGGAGGTTCCCTTCGCTAATGGATTTGACCGGTTTTACGGCGACTCCTAGCCTGGTCGGGGTCCGTAAGCCCTGCCGAATGGTGCTGGCTTCTCTTCGCTCCCCGATCCGGTACCGGCGGGCCACCACCCGTCCCCGGTCCTTACGGTTTACGTCAATCAGCCTCTTCTGCAGACGGTCACCACCGTCTGCCAATCTTGCTGCATGTGCCCGGGCCACGCACCCGGACACGGTCAGTCTCCTCCACTGCCACTCCACTCCTCAACTCCTCAAAGTCAAAACTAAACTAAACTGCCTTCCTTTTCCCGCCTCCAGGACTGTGAACACCTCGGTGGGTGGGGCCAACCGCCTGGCTCCACCCCCTGGTGTGGACATCAGCCTCTGGAGGGAGGCAACAAGGATTTTTGTTTGACTTCGGTGTGCCTAGCCGGGGTGTGGGGTGTGTTCTTGTAGTACCTGTGACACATTCCCCCTTAGTAAAATGCAGACCGTCCGCGGGCTGCCCGTCCATCACCGGTTTTATTTTTGTTTTTTAACTGTAAAAGATAGAAAATGGTAAAAGACATGTAAACATCACAAACATTTTGCAACGGTATGGCTTCCGCTCTTTTCCCACCCAAACAACCTGGCCCTGATGCTGCCCCTAAGAAATGGGCAGCACCCCTTGACCCCAGTCCAGCACTAAGTTGCCCGAGCGGGTATGGTCTCTTTCAGGGGACCCGCGTCCATGGAGATCCCTGAACCCCCGGAGGATCGCTACCGGTTACGGTAGTGGCGGGCCTGGGCCATCCCTTTCCTCCAGGCCCATCCTCCCAAATCAGCCTCTCCGGAGGCGGTAACGGGGTAAGCCAACAATTTTTATTTACATCCCACTAGTTTGTGGTTGCCCTGCCAGTTCTCGGGCTTGTCTGTAACAAGTCCCTTACGCAACGGTTGCAGAAAGTCCCTACGGGGATCAGTTGCCGGCAACGGCCGGTTCAATCAAAGTTCCAATCAGGTGATATCCTCTGTTGATTTACTTATCATTCACAACTTTTAACGGTACACTGGTGGTCCCAACGGGGACAACTGCTGGCAACGGCGGACTGCTGACTCACTCCAAATCCATGGTGTCGGCCGGGGGAGGGGGCCAAGCTGGTACTCGGGCCTCTTGACTGCCCCTCAGCTTAGCATCCAGAGCAAACCAACCCCTCTCCCCGCAATGCCTAGTGTACTGGACCAAATCTCCCAGCATCAGGTTGCGGCCCGGGTGGTCCTCCGGTAGGTGGGCATTGACGTCCCGTCAGGCCACAAAGACTTCGGCCTCCAGGCCCGGCTCATATATAAAACCGTACCCCCGACGGACATCAAACCTCCTCACTTGTCCTTCATAGAGCGGGCCCCATACATGAAAGGTGGCTTGGCGGAGGCTTTCCTTCTCTCTAATTGTGCGGGCTACCAGCTCCACTTTCCTCCTTTCCCTCTCCGCGATCTCCTGGCCCAGCGGGGTCTGTTCCCTGTCCCAGTAAGGGGCTACTGCGGGCCCCAGCGCACAGGTCGGGCCTCGCGAGACCTCCTTCATGCTACCCAGTACTGGCATTCTGGGGGGAAGGTCCCGCGGTGTCATGGCCTGGGGTGCTGCCTTACAGCGGCAACCCGGCGCGGCCTCAGCCGCTTAACCTCCTGCATGGAGCGGCCTGTCGGAACTTATTCGGGCTCAGGCACGATCACTACAGGTGCCTCCGGTATCTCTCCGCTGACGGCCTCGGATTTCGGAACCTTCCAAGGGAGCAGCTCCGGACGGTCACGGGCCCCGGCTGCAGGTCGGTCCGCCTGGGCGGATTGGCGAGGTACCGCTACCGGTTGTGGTGGTAGCGGGCCTAGTGATGGGGCAGCAGCGGCCAACACGGGTAGCGGGGGAGGTAGCAGGGCGAGAGGGTGTAGACCGGGCCCCTCGGCCGCGATGACCGACCCACTAGGGGTACAGGGGCGTGGGTCACTTACCCTTTCTTCCAAAACTCCCTCCACCTCGCGTCTCCGCATGGCCGTCACCACCTCCACCATGTCGGCCTCCCACTCCTCCAAGAGGAGCTGCAAACGGATCTGCAGCCGTTGTTGTAGTTGGGCGGTCCGGACCTCCACCCATGCCGCGGTCCCTGGCGCGGGGGCTACGGTGCTGCGGGACGGTTGGTACACCGCTGCGGCGGCCTCTTCCAGGAACCAAAAGATGGCCGCAGAGTCCTGGCGTCCCTGCTTTTATAGCCGCGGGCTACATGAGGCCAGACGCCATCTGTCCCCCTTAGTCTTTTTCCGGCTCCTCCTCAACAGGGGCGGGTTTTTGGCTTTCGCGCCTCCACTAACTCGGGAAGACGCTCGAGTGGGGACTTTTTGCTCCCAAAATGGCGGCTTCTCAAAATTTTCGGCCGGACACCTCCGGCGGTCACAAGGCGCATCCCTACCAGACGGCAGAGTGGTAAGATCCTGTTCGTGACGCCAAGTTGTCGCAGGCGGGGAGGGGTCGCTGCACACACCCACTGCTCGGGTTCGGCTGCTGCTGCTGCTCGGTGGCTCGAGCGGTGGGCCGGATCCCGGGGACTCGAGCGGCGCTCCTCGTCCGTGAGTAGAGATGAGCGAACCGGTCGTGGTTCGGCTCAAGTTCGGTTCGTCGAACGGAGGTCCCGTTCGAGTTCGGTTCGTCGAACGTTCGACGAACCGACCTCGAACCGCATAGGAAACAATGGCAGGCATTCACAAACATATAAAAACACCTAGAAAACACCCTCAAAGGTGTCCAAAAGGTGACAAATAACTCACAACACAACACAAACACATGGGAAAGTGACAAGGACATATACTCATGTGAAAACAAATGAGCTGGACAAGGAAAAAGAGGAGGAGACACAGATATAGGCATGGCCCGCCCTTCTAAAATCATGTAAAACACCGCAAGGTGACTCCAAGCAGAGTCTCCCTTTTTTCCAAAAATTGGGCCACACAGACACCCACCCCCTTCAGTGGCAGCACTTGTGCCCCAGTTGTACACTTCACAGGTACATTTGCATCAAGCACATTCAAAAATACGCCATACTTAACCGTCCCCAGGATGACACCGGGGTAGGTAGCAAAGTCTTTCCTGATCCCAGCTCTGTTCATCTTGGCTCCTTTTTAAAAACACTGTAAGCAAGGGTTACTCCAAGCGGAGTCTCCCTTTTTTCCAAAAATTGGGCCACACACACACCCACCCCTTCAGTGGCAGCACTTGTGCCCCAGTTCTACACTTCACAGCTAGATTTGCATCAAGCACATTCAAAAATACGCCATTCTTAACCGTCCCCAGGATGACACCGGGGTAGGTAGCAAAGTCTTTCCTGATCCCAGCTCTGTTCATCTTGGCTCCTTTTTAAAAACACTGTAAGCAAGGGTTACTCCAAGCGGAGTCTCCCTTTTTTCCAAAAATTGGGCCCCACACACACCCACCCCATCAGTGGCAGCAGTTTTGCCCCAGTTGTACACTTCACAGCTAGATTTGCATCAAGCACATTCAAAAATACGCCATTCTTAACCGTCCCCAGGATGACACCGGGGTAGGTAGCAAAGTCTTTCCTGATCCCAGCTCTGTTTATCTTGGCTCCTTTTTAAAAACACTGTAAGCAAGGGTTACTCCAAGCGGAGTCTCCCTTTTTTCCAAAAATTGGGCCCCACAGACACACCCACCCCTTCCGTGGCAGCAGTTGTGCCCCAGTTGTACACTTCACAGCTATATTTGCATCAAGCACATTCAAAAATACGCCATTCTTAACCGTCCCCAGCATGACACCGGGGTAGGTAGATAAAGTCTTTGCTGAACCATGACTTGTTCATCTTGGATCATTTTTAAAAACAATGTAAGCAAGGGTTACTCCAAGCGGACTCTCCCTTTTTTTTAAAAAATTGGGCCACACAGACACCCCATCAGTCGCAGCACTTGTGCCCTAGTTGCAAACAGGATGTTTTGATTTGCATCAAGCACATTCCAAATCCACAAGCATTTACTCTCCCCAGGATGATACAGGGGTAGTAAATTCCTTGTGGATCCATGACTTGTTCATTTTGATGAACGTTAGTCTGTCCACATTGTCACTGGACAGACGCGTGCGCTTATCTGTCAGCACACACCCAGCAGCACTGAAAACACGTTCAGAGACAACGCTGGCAGCTGGACACGACAAAATCTCCAAGGCGTAAGGGGAGAGCTCTGGCCATTTTTCAAGATTTGAAGCCCAAAATGAGTAAGGCTCCATTTGCAAAGTCATGGCATCAATGTTCATTTGGAGATACTCCTGTATCATCCTCTCCAGCCGTTGACTATGTGTCAGACTTGTTGTCTCTGGTGGCCTTGCAAAGGACGGTCTAAAAAAATTATGAAAAGATTCCATAAAATTGCTGTTACCAGCACCAGATACGGTGCTACTGGTACGGGTAGACTGTTGAAGATGACGAGCCAGTCCCATGTTTGTCAAGTTACAACTTGGAGATTCACTTCCTGCACCTGCACGGTTGTTTGGTGGAAAAGCCGAGCTAAGATCGAGTAACAGCTTCTGCTGATACTCCTGCATACGTGCGTCCCTTTCTATGGCTGGAATTATGTCACAAAATTTGGACTTGTACCAGGGATCTAATAGTGTGGCAAGCCAGTAGTCATCATCACTTCTAATTTTGACAATATGAGGGTCATGTTGGAGGTAGTGCAGCAAGAAGGCGCTCATGTGTCTTGCGCAGCCATGCGGACCAAGTCCACTCTGTGTTTGTGGCATAGAGGTGCTAACCGTTCTTTCTTCCTCTGACATCTCCCCCCAACCTCTCTCAACTGAAATTTGACCAAGGTCTCCCTCATCCGCTGAGTCTTCCATGTCCATGGACAGTTCGTCATCCATTTCTTCATGTTCTCTTGCACCTTCCTCAACATTTCGCCTGCTACCATGCGCTCTTGTTGATCCCTGTCCCCCATGGTCTCATGCCTGCCGCGTTGGTGATGATGAACATCTGGACCTTGGTGATGTTGTTGTCTCTTGCGCATATGAATCCTCCTGTAGTTCCTCCCCTTCCTGTTGTCCCACCCCCTGACTCCGAATAGTGTTTAGCGTGTGCTCCAGCCTGTAAATGACTGGAATTGTCATGCTGATAATGGCATTGTCAGCGCTAAACATATTCGTCGCCATGTCGAAACTGTGCAGAAGGGTGCATAGGTCCTTGATCTGAGACCACTCCATCAGGGTGATCTGCCTCACCTCTGCATCTTGTTGGCCCAGGCTATACGTCATGATGTATTGCACCAGGGCTCGGCGGTGCTGCCACAGTCACTGTAACATGTGGAGAGTCGAATTCCAGCGTGTCGCCACATCGCATTTCAGGCGATGAACCGGCAGGCCGAAAGACTTCTGGAGCGATGCAAGTCGCTCAGCTGCGGCGGTTGAACGGCGGAAGTGAGCAGACAGTTTTCGTGCCCTGGTCAGAAGGCCATCTAGGCCGGGATAGTGTGTTAAAAATTGCTGGACAACAAGGTTCAACACGTGAGCCATACAAGGCACGTGTGTCACCTTGCCAAGGCGAAGGGCCGCACCCAGGTTTCCAGCATTGTCGCACACGGCCTTACCAGGCTGCAGGTTGAGTGGAGACAACCATTTACCAAACTCAGTCTCCAGAGCTGCCCACAACTCAGCCGCTGTGTGACTCTTATTCCCAAGACATGTCAAGCTAAAGACCGCCTGATGCCGTTGCGCTCTGCTACCAGCATAGTAATGAGGGGTGCGTGATTCCTTCTGCGCAGTGAGAACGCTGGTGGCCTGACCAGGCAGGCTTGGGGCGGAGGTGGAGGACCCAGATGGGGTGGAGAAGGCAGAAGCAGTGGCGGAACTTGGACAGACAGAGGATTGACACACAAGTCATGGGGACGGCAAGACTTGTGCAGCAGACCCTTCACCATCTATCACCATAGTTAACCAGTGCCCAGTCAGCGACATGTAACGTCCCTGTCCATGCTTACTGGTCCAAGTATTGGTGGTGAAATGCACCCGTTCACACACAGAGTTTCTCAAAGAAGCGGTGATGTTGTGTGCGACATGCTGGTGTAGCGCGGGCACACCTTTCTTAGAGAAGTAGTGGCGACTGGGCATCTGGTACTGGGGCACAGCGACAGACATAAGGTCTCTAAAATCCTGTGTTTCCACCAGGCGGAAAGGCAGCATTTCGGTAGCCAAGAGCTTACAGAGGGATAAAGTCAACCTCTTAGCTTTGTCATGGGTCGCAGGAAATGGCCTTTTATTTGTCCACATCTGAGGGACAGATATCTGGCTGCTGTGTGTAGACGGTGTTGAGTAGGGTGTCCCTGGAAAAATGCAGCTTTGTGAGGAATGTGCAGGCGTAGACATGATGTTGCCTTCATCCAACGTTGGTGCTATCGATGTCTGAGAGAGCTGTACACACGCACTTGTTTCCCTTCCAAACCAACTGACGACCTACCAAGCAAACTGCCTGTTGCGGTTACAGTGGTGGAAGTTGTGCATGGAAAACCAGGTATGACAGCTGTCCCCACAGTCCTAGAAGATGAAGAGCGCGCGGATGCACTAGAAGGGGCAGGCAGTGGATGGTTCGCTCCGCTAGGCCGCATTGCAGCATGGTGAGCTTCCCACCGGGACATATGATATTTATTCATGTGACGATTCATGGAAGAAGTTGTCAAACTGCTGAGGTTTTGACCTCTACTAACAGAATCATGACAAATTTTACAGATCACATAATTTGGGCGATCTTTTGCTATGTCAAAAAAGGACCAGGCTAGGCAAGGCTTAGAGGGCATGCGACCTGTTGATCCACCCCGACTAGTGCTCAGAGGCAGAGTGGTGACTGAGGATGCAGTTGTAGACGTGCTACCAGTTCTCCGACTCTGTCCAGGAAGGCGCAAAGTAACTTCGTCATCAGTTGCATCCTCCTCCACCACCTCTGTTGACCTCCTCGAGTGCCTGACTGTGGTTGACAGTAGGTGGGATCTAGAACTCCCTCATCAATTGTTGTGTTTGCACTCCCCTCAACCTCAGACCGAGCCTCTTCTTGCCCTAACTGAATATTTAAGTTGTCATCCCAATCTGGTATCTGCGTATCATCATCATCAGTATGTTCCTCATTGTCTATAACAACAGGTGTTACAGTTGGTGAATAAGGGTCAACATTATGCTCAGAAACTTGGTCCTCACGGCCTGAATCAGAGTCACAAAGGTTCTGGGCATCACTGCAGCCCATTTCCTGGTCTGTACTCACTGTAGCTTGGGAGCAGACCTCTGATTCCCAGGCTATAGTGTGACTGAACAGCTCTGCAGACTCAGCCATCTCAGTTCCACCATACTGTGAAGGGCGGATGGAGACTTCAGAGCTGGTAGAAAGCAAGTTTGATTGGGATGACAACTCAGAGGACTGGTGTTTTTTGGATGCGGTAGTTGAGGTGGCGGAGAGGGCACTTGTTGGACCACTTGAGATCCATTCAAACATTTTCCTTTTTTGGCCATCATCTACCTTTGTTCCAGTTGTCCGTGTCTGCAAAAAAGGGAGCACATCGGATTGTCCACGGTAAGTAGTAGATATCTTACTTTTGCTGGAAGATGGTCTATCTTCAGCAGATGTTAATGGAGCTTTGCCACCTTCCCCACGGACAAACCCTTTTTTTCCTTTTCCAACACGCCTCTTCCCCTTTCCACCAGTATCTGTCATTTTGCCACTCATTTTGATTGCGACAAGATTGTGCACTTAAAATGTGGTAGTAAAAATTGAGAGGTGGTGTAGATTGCAGCGGTGGTCTAGCTTTATTAACAGCAGAATAATAAAGAATAAATATCCCTGACAATGCAACTACGGCCCTTAAACTGGCAGCAGTGTTTGCTAGTATAATGGCTTAGTAACAATGAGTTTGAGTGTGCAATGCAGGCAGAGGTGCTGCAAATATCTTTGCACTTGTGGGACGATACAGAAGTCCAACAGCCACGTTTAGGATGCCACTAAGTTCCCTCAGTGTTTGCTAGTATAATGGCTTAGTAACAATGACTTTGAGTGTGCAATGCAGGCAGAGGTGCTGCAAATATCTTTGCACTTGTGGGATGATTCAGAAGTCCAACAGCCACGTTTAGGATGCCACTAAGTTCACTCAGAGTTTGCTAGTATAATGGCTTAGTAACAATGAGTTTGAGTGTGCAATGCAGGCAGAGGTGCTGCAAATATCTTTGCACTTGTGGGACGATACAGAAGTCCAACAGCCACGTTTAGGATGCCACTAAGTTCACTCAGTGTTTGCTAGTATAATGGCTTAGTAACAATGAGTTTGAGTGTGCAATGCAGGCAGATGTGCTGCAAATATCTTTGCACTTGTGGGACGATACAGAAGTCCAACCGCCACGTTTAGGATGCCACTAAGTTCACTCAGTGTTTGCTAGTATAATGGCTTAGTAACAATGAGTTTGAGTGTGCAATGCAGGCAGAGGTGCTGCAAATATCTTTGCACTTGTGGGACGATACAGAAGTCCAACAGCCACGTTTAGGATGCCACTAAGTTCACTCAGTGTTTGCTAGTATAATGGCTTAGTAACAATGAGTTTGAGTGTGCAATGCAGGCAGAGGTGCTGCAAATATCTTTGCACTTGTGGGACGATACAGAAGTCCAACAGCCACGTTTAGGATGCCACTAAGTTCACTCAGTGTTTGCTAGTATAATGGCTTAGTAACAATGAGTTTGAGTGTGCAATGCAGGCAGAGGTGCTGCAAATATCTTTGCACTTGTGGGACGATACAGAAGTCCAACAGCCACGTTTAGGATGCCACTAAGTTCACTCAGTGTTTGCTAGTATAATGGCTTAGTAACAATGAGTTTGAGTGTGCAATGCAGGCAGAGGTGCTGCAAATATCTTTGCACTTGTTGGACGATACAGAAGTCCAACAGCCACGTTTAGGATGCCACTAAGTTCACTCAGTGTTTGCTAGTATAATGGCTTAGTAACAATGAGTTTGAGTGTACAATGCAGGCAGAGGTGCTGCAAATATCTTTGCACTTGTGGGATGATTCAGAAGTCCAACAGCCACGTTTAGGATGCCACTAAGTTCACTCAGTTTGCTAGTATAATGGCTTAGTAACAATGAGTTTGAGTGTGCAATGCAGGCAGAGGTGCTGCAAATATCTTTGCACTTGTGGGATGATACAGAAGTCCAACAGCCTCGTTTAGGATGCCACTATGTTCACTCAGTGTTTGCTAGTATAATGGCTTAGTAACAATGAGTTTGAGTGTGCAATGCAGGCAGACTGTAATACTATTGTATGTTCTGAGGATTTCGATAGCGTTAGGGCAATGACAACCAGAGACGAGTTCTTGGTACAAATATGTTTATAACAGGTAACCACGATAGGTACACAACGGAACAAACACAGTAGAACAATAATACACGAAATACCTTCCCGAAACGGAGCGAAGGGAATTCCCGGGGCCACGCACCGGACTCCCCCAGGGAGACCACCAAGAGCGAACCCCTATACAGGGACTGTCTGGCAATCACCCCGGAAGGCCTAAATGCGCAGCAGCCGGGACACAAGGGGCAAGTGGTAAAGTCCAGAAGTGTCCGTACGGGATGATAGTCCAGAGTGGTTACGAACCGGAAGGTACCGGGCAGAAGTGCTGACCGAAGATGGCAGACGGAGTCCGGGCACAGCTTGAAGAAAACGGGGTACGGTCCAGAGACGGTGTCGGTAGTCTTTCAGGAGGATCCAAAGGCAATCAAGAATTAGGAGCAGCAAAGCAGGAGCACACAGCAAGCAGTATACTCAGGCACTGGACTAGGCTTAGAGGCGGCCTTTTAAGCAGCTGGACAGGAAGTAGGGAAACAGAACAGTAAACTCCATCTTAACCGAGGGCAAGCTCTTTCAAAAGAGAACTGGAAATCCCGGAAACCTGACATTACTCCCCCCCCCAGAAACGGCCTCAGGACGGATTAGGGCCTGGCTTGTCCGGGTACCGCCGATGAAACTGAGCAATCTTCCGGGGTGCCCGAATGTTACCCACCGGTTCCCAGGAATCGTCCTCGGGGGCGTACCCCTGCCAACGTACCAGATACTGAAGCCGACGACGATGGAGCCGGGAGTCAATAATGTCCTCAACCACGAACTGCTCCTCGCCGTCAACCATCACAGGCGGAGGAGGAGGCACGACACGACCATGAAACGTATTAGGAGAAACGGGTTTGAGGAGAGAAACATGAAAGACCGGGTGTACCTTTAGATGGTGCGGTAACCGCAGCCGACAGGCCACAGGGCTCACGATCCCGGTGATCCTAAACGGACCGATGAATTTTTGTCCCAGCTTCTGCGAAGGAACACCCAATCTCAGGTTTTTGGTGGATAACCATACAGAGTCCCCTACCTTATACATGGGTGCCGGTCTCCGGTGAGTGTCTGCCGACCTCTTGTAACGCTCCTGAGCCGTAGCCACAGTGTCCTTTAGAACCTCCAGATTTTGTCGTAGCTCTGTCAATCTGTCCTCCACCGCAGGCACAGAAACCGCAACCGGTGACCTAGGCAAAACATTCGGATGGTAACCCAAGTTAGCGAAAAAGGGCGTTACCTTAGTGGAGCTGCTCTGAGTGTTGTTATACGGAAAACTCCGCCAACGGAAGCATCTTCAACCAATCGTCCTGCAGATGGCTGACATAACATCGAAGGTATTGTTCCAGGGTTTGGTTAGTCCGTTCGGTTTGCCCATTTGTCTGAGGATGGTATGCAGAAGACAAACAGACATCAATCTGGAGTGCCGTACAAAACCCCTTCCAGAATCTAGACGTGAACTGCACGCCCCGGTCAGAGATGATCTCGTCTGGTACCCCATGTAATCGGAATACGTTCTGGATAACCAAATCCACTGTCTCTGCGGCTGAGGGAAGACCGGTACACGGAATAAAGTGAGCAGCTTTTGTCAACCGATCCACCACCACTAAAATGGTATTGTGACCGCCTGAGACTGGCAACTCCACAATAAAATCCATTGAGATAGTACCCCAAGGGCGAGATGGAACGGGTAACGGTTGGAGGAGTCCCGTAGGAGCCACACGAGGGACCTTGCACCGGGCACAAACCACACATGAGTGGACATAGTCCTTTACGTCCTTTAAACAGGTAGGCCACCAGAAAAAACGGCTCAGAAATTCCTGCGTCTTCTGTACCCCCCTATGACCGGCCAACACGGAGTCATGAACCAACTTGAGAACCCGAAGTCTTACGGCCTCCGGGACATAAATGCGTCGCTCTCTCAACCACACACCATTCCGAAGAACCAGAGTTACATCATTCGGGGGGGCAGCAAGAAATACGTCACCATCATAGGCCAGCTTGATGTCCTTCCACAAGTCCTGGTCCTGGATTACTCCAACGAAATTGGCATCCGATAACACGGTCTGAGACGGGGTTCCAGGCACGGAGTCCACGGTGTGGATTCGGGACAAGGCATCGGCTTTCCCATTACGTGAACCTGGACGGTATGTAACGATAAAATTGAACTGGTTAAGGAATAGGCTCCAACGGGCTTGCCGTGGAGACAGGCACCTGGCAGATTTAAGAAACTCCAGGTTACGATGATTTGTGAGTACTATCACTTGCTGCGCAGCTCCCTGTAAGTGGTGTCTCCATTCCTTAAAAGCTGAAATAATCGCCAACAATTCCTTGTCCGCAATGTCATAGTTCCTTTCTGCAGGGGACAACCGGCGAGAAAAGAAAGCACACGGATGCAAGAGACTCTTGTCCCCAGTCCTTTGAGAAAGGATTGCCCCTAATGCATAGTCGGAAGCGTCGACTTCCACAATAAAGGGAAGTGCGGGATTCGGATGTACTAATATTGGCGCTGAGGTAAAACATACCTTGAGACGATTGAAAGCTTCCTGGGCCTGGGCGGACCACACAAACTTCTGTCCTTTTTTGGTTAACAGAGTGATGGGACGGACGATCTCTGAAAAGTTACGGATAAAGCGTCGGTAAAAGTTGGCAAAACCGACAAAGCGTTGTACCTCTTTGATGTTTCCCGGTTCCGGCCAGTCTAGAATTGCTTGTATCTTGCCAGACTCCATGTTCAGTCCCTGAGGAGAGATGACATAACCTAAGAATTGTATTTGTGAGCAATGGAATTCGCATTTCTCCAGTTTAATGTACAGGTGGTTATCCCTCAGACGGGTCAGTACGGTCTTGACGTGCTCCTGGTGTTCCTGTAGGGAATCAGAAAAGATCAGGATATCATCCAGATAAATCACCATGAATTGGTCCATTATATCCCTAAAAATATCGTTAACTAGATGTTGGAAAGCCGCGGGAGCGTTACAAAGTCCAAAAGGCATCACTAGGTACTCATAATGTCCATACCGACATCGGAACACGGTCTTCCACTCGTCTCCCGGACGTATGCGAAGTAGATTATATGCCCCACGGAGATCCAATTTAGTGAATATTTTTGCCTGTTGGACTCTCTCCAATAGCTCAGGAATCAACGGTAACGGATATCGGTTCCGGATGGTTATTTTATTCAGTTCCCGGTAGTCAATACAGGGTCTCAGAGTCCCCTCTTTCTTTTTCACGAAAAAGATGGGTGCCCCTGCTGGTG
Source organism: Anomaloglossus baeobatrachus (assembly GCF_048569485.1). NCBI lineage: Eukaryota > Metazoa > Chordata > Amphibia > Anura > Aromobatidae > Anomaloglossus > Anomaloglossus baeobatrachus. The sequence continues at coordinate 488,195,780 of NC_134356.1, read as the reverse complement.
AGGTAGACGGGCGAATAAATCCCTTAGCTAGACTTTCATCGATGTACTCTTTTAGTGCTTCTAGCTCAGGTGCCGCCAACGGGTAGACATGCCCAAACGGGATCTCCGCCCCTGGGAGTAAGTCTATGGGGCAATCATACGGTCTATGCGGGGGAAGGCGATCGGCTTTTCTTTTGTCGCATATATCAGCGAAGTCATGATAAACCGGGGGTAAAACAGGTACCTGTACAGTGCCCTCCGCATTCGGTGTTACTGGAACCGGTACAGTTGGACTAATGGTCGGACCACTCTGCGGTGGGAAGGATATTTCCTTAGTCTCCCAATCGATGACTGGATTTGTAGACCGTAGCCACGGAATTCCTAGAATAATCGGAAAATGAGGAGAAGAAATCAACATGAAAACAAGAGTCTCCTGCTGACCCGGCTTCATCACGCATTCTAGGGGTACTGTTTCCCGATCAACTGGTCCAGAAACTAACGGAGATCCGTCTACCGTCTCCATGGTAACCGGTGAGGCTCTTTGCTGAGTCCGGATACCGTGTTTCCTGGCAAAAGAAGAGTCCATGAAATTTCCCCCTGCCCCAGAGTCTATCATTGCCGATGTAGGTATTAGCTGTCCCTCCCACCGGATCTGAATGGGAAGCGAACAATGGGTATATTTCCCTTCTGAGTCCTGCGGTGATGTTGACATTACAGTCAAGGGAAATACCGCATCCAGGTGTCCACTTGCCTCAGAGATATCGGACTCTGCGTCCGTGTTGTCACACTCTGCCATGGCTGCCAATACCTTATTTGGGCGATTTGGACGTCTCGGGCAGTCGATCAAGAAATGGTCCGATTGACCGCAATAGAAACATAAACGCTCACGGAGCCGGTGTTCACGACGTTCGTTGGTCTCTCGCTTTTGCAGAGAGTCCACTTGCATAGGAACGTCCTCGGCCTCCCGTGGCGTCCTGGGAGCGGGTTCTCTGGAAGGAAACGCAAGGTTGATTACTCGGTTTACAGCTGCCCATTTTTCCTGTCTACGTTCCGTCAAGTGGGTATCAATACGCACACAGTGCTGGAGAAACAGTTCAAAATCCCCTGGAGATTCGGAATGGGCTAACTCATCCTTGATGGTACCGGACAAACCTTTTCTGAAAACAGACAATAATGCATTGTTTCCCCAGTCGGTGTCTACCACTAACCTCTTGAACTCAGTGGCGTATTCAACGACAGAACGCTTTCCCTGACGTAAGGAAAGGAGAGCCGATTCAGCGGTAGCACGGCGATTCGGATCATCAAACATTTGCGCCATTGCGGTAAGAAAGTCATCCAGGTGATTTAAACGGATATCCCGATTCTCTATCATAGGATTAGCCCAAGCCAGTGCTCGTGAGGTTAATAACATGATTATACATAACACTTTTGACCGGTCAGAACGGTAATAATCAGCATGTACATCAAAAAACAGTATACATTGGTTGATAAATCCACGAAACTGACTACGATCACCATTGAAACGGAATGGGGGTAACCTAGGCATACCGGCAGCTGATACGGACGTAGTGGGGACGGCTTCCTGGGCCTCCACTCTGACTTGCAAATCCTGAATAGCCGGACCCAGTACCTGGTGATCATGGCCCAGCTGTGCCTCCACATCTCTAAGTTTAGTTTGTACCGCCTCCATCTCCTGCTGCAAGGAGTTAATCATGGAAAAGAGCTGATCTACTCGTGTCTCAGTCATTGCCCCAGCGAAATCCTTTTTATGGCCTGAGTATAATGTAATACTATTGTATGTTCTGAGGATTTCGATAGCGTTAGGGCAATGACAACCAGAGACGAGTTCTTGGTACAAATATGTTTATAACAGGTAACCACGATAGGTACACAACGGAACAAACACAGTAGAACAATAATACACGAAATACCTTCCCGAAACGGAGCGAAGGGAATTCCCGGGGCCACGCACCGGACTCCCCCAGGGAGACCACCAAGAGCGAACCCCTATACAGGGACTGTCTGGCAATCACCCCGGAAGGCCTAAATGCGCAGCAGCCGGGACACAAGGGGCAAGTGGTAAAGTCCAGAAGTGTCCGTACGGGATGATAGTCCAGAGTGGTTACGAACCGGAAGGTACCGGGCAGAAGTGCTGACCGAAGATGGCAGACGGAGTCCGGGCACAGCTTGAAGAAAACGGGGTACGGTCCAGAGACAGTGTCGGTAGTCTTTCAGGAGGATCCAAAGGCAATCAAGAATTAGGAGCAGCAAAGCAGGAGCACACAGCAAGCAGTATACTCAGGCACTGGACTAGGCTTAGAGGCGGCCTTTTAAGCAGCTGGACAGGAAGTAGGGCAACAGAACAGTAAACTCCATCTTAACCGAGGGCAAGCTCTTTCAAAAGAGAACTGGAAATCCCGGAAACCTGACACAGACGTGCTGCAAATATCTTTGCACTTGTGTGAAGATACAGAAGTCCACCAGCCACGTTTAGGATGCCACTAAGTTCACTCAGTGTTTGCTAGTATAATGGCTTAGTAACAATGAGTTTGAGTGTGCAATGCAGGCAGAGGTGCTGCAAATATCTTTGCACTTGTGGGACGATACAGAAGTCCAACAGCCACGTTTAGGATGCCACTAAGTTCACTCAGTGTTTGCTAGTATAATGGCTTAGTAACAATGAGTTTGAGTGTGCAATGCAGGCAGATGTGCTGCAAATATCTTTGCACTTGTGGGACGATACAGAAGTCCAACAGCCACGTTTAGGATGCCACTAAGTTCACTCAGTGTTTGCTAGTATAATGGCTTAGTAACAATGAGTTTGAGTGTGCAATGCAAGCAGAGGTGCTGCAAATATCTTTGCACTTGTGGGACGATACAGAAGTCCAACAGCCACGTTTAGGATGCCACTAAGTTCACTCAGTGTTTGCTAGTATAATGGCTTAGTAACAATGAGTTTGAGTGTGCAATGCAGGCAGAGGTGCTGTAAATATCTTTGCACTTGTTGGACGATACAGAAGTCCAACAGCCACGTTTAGGATGCCACTAAGTTCACTCAGAGTTTGCTAGTATAATGGCTTAGTAACAATGAGTTTGAGTGTGCAATGCAGGCAGAGGTGCTGCAAATATCTTTGCACTTGTGGGACGATACAGAAGTCGAACAGCCATGTTTAGGATGCCACTATGTTCACTCAGTGTTTGCTAGTATAATGGCTTAGTAACAATGAGTTTGAGTGTGCAATGCAGGCAGACGTGCTGCAAATATCTTTGCACTTGTGGGAAGATACAGAAGTCCACCAGCCACGTTTAGGATGCCACTAAGTTCACTCAGTGTTTGCTAGTATAATGGCTTAGTAACAATGAGTTTGAGTGTGCAATGCAGGCAGAGGTGCTGCAAATATCTTTGCACTTGTGGGACGATACAGAAGTCCAACAGCCACGTTTAGGATGCCACTAAGTTCACTCAGTGTTTGCTAGTATAATGGCTTAGTAACAATGAGTTTGAGTGTGCAATGCAGGCAGAGGTGCTGCAAATATCTTTGCACTTGTTGGACGATACAGAAGTCCAACAGCCACGTTTAGGATGCCACTAAGTTCACTCAGTGTTTGCTAGTATAATGGCTTAGTAACAATGAGTTTGAGTGTGCAATGCAGGCAGAGGAGCTGCAAATATCTTTGCACTTGTGGGACGATACAGAAGTCCAACAGCCACGTTTAGGATGCCACTAAGTTCACTCAGTGTTTGCTAGTATAATGGCTTAGTAACAATGAGTTTGAGTGTGCAATGCAGGCAGAGGAGCTGCAAATATCTTTGCACTTGTTGGACGATACAGAAGTCCAACAGCCACGTTTAGGATGCCACTAAGTTCACTCAGTGTTTGCTAGTATAATGGCTTAGTAACAATGAGTTTGAGTGTGCAATGCAGGCAGAGGTGCTGCAAATATCTTTGCACTTGTGGGACGATACAGAAGTCCAACAGCCACGTTTAGGATGCCACTAAGTTCACTCAGTGTTTGCTAGTATAATGGCTTAGTAACAATGAGTTTGAATGTGCAATGCAGGCAGAGGTGCTGCAAATATCTTTGCACTTGTTGGACGATACAGAAGTCCAACAGCCACGTTTAGGATGCCACTAAGTTCACTCAGTGTTTGCTAGTATAATGGCTTAGTAACAATGAGTTTGAGTGTGCAATGCAGGCAGATGTGCTGCAAATATCTTTGCACTTGTGGGACGATACAGAAGTCCAACAGCCACGTTTAGGATGCCACTAAGTTCACTCAGTGTTTGCTAGTATAATGGCTTAGTAACAATGAGTTTGAGTGTGCAATGCAGGCAGAGGTGCTGCAAATATCTTTGCACTTGTGGGATGATACAGAAGTCCAACAGCCTCGTTTAGGATGCCACTAAGTTCACTCAGTGTTTGCTAGTATAATGGCTGAGTAACAATGAGTTTGAGTGTGCAATGCAGGCAGAGGTGCTGCAAATATCTTTGCACTTGTGGGACGATACAGAAGTCCAACAGCCACGTTTAGGATGCCACTAAGTTCACTCAGTGTTTGCTAGTATAATGGCTTAGTAACAATGAGTTTGAGTGTGCAATGCAGGCAGAGGTGCTCCAAATATCTTTGCACCTGTGGGACGATACAGAAGTCCAACAGCCACGTTTAGGATGCCACTATGTTCACTCAGTGTTTGCTAGTATAATTGCTTAGTAACAATGAGTTTGAGTGTGCAATGCTGGCAGACGTGCTGCAAATATCTTTGCACTTGTGGGACGATATAGATGTCCAACAGCCACGTTTAGGATGCCACTAAGTTCACTCAGTGTTTGCTAGTATAATGGCTTAGTAACAATGAGTTTGAGTGTGCAATGCAGGCAGAGGTGCTGCAAATATCTTTGCACTTGTGGGACGATACAGAAGTCCAACAGCCACGTTTAGGATGCCACTAAGTTCACTCAGTGTTTGCTAGTATAATGGCTTAGTAACAATGAGTTTGAGTGTGCAATGCAGGCAGAGGTGCTGCAAATATCTTTGCACTTGTGGGATGATACAGAAGTCCAACAGCCACGTTTAGGATGCCACTAAGTTCACTCAGTGTTTGCTAGTATAATGGCTTAGTAACAATGAGTTTGAGTGTGCAAAGGGCAGGAGGGTACAGTGGCAGGGTTGTGGGTCTCTGGGTAGAGGAAAGGAAGCCTGCCTTTCTATCCCTCCTAATGGGGAAATGCAGCGAGGAAATCCCTGACCTTAGCTACACAGACGCTGTCATCTTGTGTAGCTGTTAAACTCTGTTTTCACTGACCTGTCACCTATGGCTCTGACCCTGCCGGTATAAGGCCTTAAAAGGACTGATAGAAAGTGCTATCCCTATGCTGTACAGCGCTGTGTATGGAGCGTACACAGCAGTATCGGCGATAGGGGCTGCGCCAGTGATGACTGACACCAAGGACGCAGAAGGCAGATAATGGCGTGCTGGAGGAAAATGTCCGGTTTTATAATGCAGGGACATGTGACATGGACATCCTATCACACATGGCGTTGCTTCTCTGGCTAAAAGTCCACTTAGCTGTGTGTGTGTCTGGGATTGGCTGACATGCTGGCCCGCCCCACTACACGCGCACGCTTAGGGAAGGAAGACAAGGAAAAAAAAAAATGGCGATCGCCATTATCCATACAGCAGTGATCTGAATGTGCTGTTCCCACACACTATACACTGATATTTCATAATAGTGTGAGTCACAGAGTGACTTAGACTATTACAGCGGAAAGCCAGCTAGTAATTAGCTGGTCTTTTTGCTGCTAGAACCGTTCTCGAACGTATCTAGAACTATCGAGCTTTAGCAAAAGCTTGAGTTCTAGTTCTATCTAGAACAGCCCCCAAAGTCACTCGAGCCGCGAACTGGAGTACCTCGAACCACGAATCGCGCTCAACTCTACCCGTGAGTGAAAGTGGGTGGTTTGGTTTAGGGATATTGTCCGTGACGCCACCCACGGTTGTGGTGAGGTTGTGGCACCACCGCTGCTCTTGACGGGGATCCCGGGAGCGGTGACAGGGAGCAGCTTGGATTTTGTTTCTCCCCTCCGTGGGTAGGGGGGTTGGTTGTCCCAGGGCCCGGTGAGGGAGGGATGGCAGGCGGGTTACGGGGCCTGGTGAGGTGCAGGGTCGCGGGGGCAGCACGGTGCTGCACGGCACGGTGGTACTCACTCAGCCAATGATGAATGCAAAGTCTCCGGTAAAGCAAACGGCTGGATGGACGGGTCCCACAGACGGCTGCGGTAGTTCTCCCGGTAGGTTGGCAGTGACTGCCTTTCCCTGCACCTGTTTTATGTTCACGGTTCCAATGGCTTCCCACCGGTAACCCGCTCCCCAGCTTAGATGGAGGCTGAGGGAGCCCCTTTTGCCCGCAGGCTCTGGCCCTGGGAACTGTAGCCTTGGCGTTGACTGTATTTCCCTTCACGGTTTAAGCTGTTGCCTTCAATCGGGTCTTGACTGCTGGGAAACCCCGGAGGTTCCCTTCGCTAACGGATTTGACCGGTTTTACGGTGACTCCTAGCCTGGTCGGGGTCCGTAAGCCCTGCCGAATGGTGCTGGCTTCTCTTTGCTCCCCGATCCGGTACCGGCGGGCCACCGCCCGTCCCCGGTCCTTACGGTTTACGTCAATCAGCCTCTCCTGCAGACGGTCACCACTGTCTGCCAACCTTGCTGTATGTGCCCGGGCCACGCACCCAGACACGGTCAGTCTCGTCCACTGCCACTTCACTCCTCAACTCCTCAAAGTCAAAACTAAACTAAACTGCCTTCCTTTTCCCGCCTCCAGGACTGTGAACTCCTCGGTGGGTGGGGCCAACCGCCTGGCTCCACCTCCTGGTGTGGACATCAGCCCCTGGAGGGAGGCAACAAGGATTTTTGTTTGACTTCGGTGTGCCTAGCCGGGGTGTGGGGTGTGTTGTTGTAGTACCTGTGACGTCCTGGCTTGTCCAGGGCGCCACACTTCCACCATTCTAGAAATTGCAGAAGATTGCATCAGCTAGAGAAGGTACACATAATCCCAAGAATGGGTGGGGATGATTAACCCATAGTGCATTCAGGCTATCACTCACATCACATGGTGTAGCACAGCCAATCAGCAGGGTCATCATAACCCATATAAAATTAGAGGCAGGAAATGCAGTAGCAATAAGTCCCCACTTAACACTGCATCTCTGTGCAGGAAGGAATAGTCCAACTCTGGACCTTGACCGGCGTAGTCCGCGGCTTGATCAGTAGAGATGAGTGAACCTGTCAAGGTTTGGTTTGTGTTCCCCAACTTTCCCAGTGTTCACCAAGCAGCTTAACGAACATAACCAAACACCAATAAATTAAATGAGAAGCTAAACCTATGTGTTAATAAGTGGTAGGGAGGTTAGTGTTAGTAAGGGCTAGAGGGGCTGCAAAAGAAAGAAAATAAGGAATACAGTAGAACAATTATATAATTATAGAGGCATTATATAATTATAGAAAATTAAATAAAATATGTAAAAAGCAAATTAAGTTAGCTAAGTTTGAGACAGAGAGACTCATTGCGAGAGAAAGTAAAAATAATCCTAAAATATTCTTTAACTACATAAACAGTAAAAAACTGAAAAGCGATAGTGTTGGCCCCCTTAAAAATAGTCTTGGTGAAATGGTGGAAGGGGATGAGGGTAAAGCCAACCTGCTGAATGACTTTTTTTCTACGGTTTTTATACAAGAAAATGCCATGGCAGATGACATGACCAGTGATACCATAAATTCACCCTTGAATATTACCTGCTTAACCCAGCAGGAAGTACGCCGCCGCCTCGAAATCACTAAGGTTGACAAATCTCCGGGCCCGGATGGCATACACCCCAGAGTACTACAGGAATTGAGTTCTGTGATAGATAGACCATTATTTTTAATCTTCTCAGATTCCTTAATAACAGGGTCGGTACCGCAGGACTGGCGCATAGCAAATGTGGTGCCAATATTCAAAAAGGGGACAAAAACTGAGCCGGGAAATTATAGGCCGGTAAGTTTAACCTCTACAGTTGGTAAAATCCTTGAGGGTTTCTTGAGAGATGCTATACTGGAGTATCTCAAGAAAAATAACCTTATGACAGAGTATCAACATGGGTTTATGAGGGATCGATCCTGTCAAACTAATTTGATCAGCTTCTATGAAGAGGTAAGTTCAAGCCTGGACCAGGGAAATGCAGTGGATGTTGTGTATATGGACTTTTCAAAAGCTTTTGATACGGTGCCACACAAAAGGTTGGTACATAAAATGAGAATAATGGGGATAGGGGAAAATATGTGTAACTGGGTTAAAAACTGGCTAAGTGATAGGAAACAAAGGGTGGTTATTAATGGTACGTACTCGGACTGGGTCTCAGTTCATAGTGGGGTACCACAGGGGTCAGTATTGGGCCCGCTTCTTTTCAACATATTTATAAATGACCTTGTTGGGGGCATGCGGAGTAGAATTTCAATATTTGCAGATGATACTAAACTCTGCAGGGTAATCAATACAGAGGAGGATAATTTTATATTACAGGGAGATTTATGTAAATTGGAGGATTGGGCTGAGAAGTGGCAATTGAAGTTTAATGTAGATAAATGTAAGGTCATGCACTTGGGTAGAGGAAATAACATTTATGATTATGTACTTAATTGTAGAACACTGGGTAAAACAGACACAGAAAAAGACTTGGGTGTATGGGTGGATGGTAAACTTCACTTTAGTGGACAGTGTCAGGCAGCTGCTGCCAGGGCTAATAAAATAATGGGATGTATTAAAAGAGGTATAAATGTTCATGAAAAAAATATAGTTCTACCTCTGTACAAGTCACTAGTGCGACCGCACTTAGAATACTGTGTACAATTCTGGTCACCGATATATAAGAAGGACATAGCTGAACTGGAGAGGGTGCAGAGAAGAGCGACCAAGATTATTAGAGGAATGGGTGGGCTGCAATACCAAGACAGGTTATTAAACTTGGGGTTATTTAGTTTGGAAAAACGAAGGCTTAGGGGGGATCTAATCACAATGTATAAATATATGAGGGGACAGTACAGAGACCTTTCCAAAGATCTTTTTACACCTAGGCCTGTGACTGGAACACGGGGGCATCCGCTACGTCTTGAGGAAAGAAGATTTAATCATAATCACAGACGAGGATTCTTTACTGTACGAGCAGTGAGACTATGGAACTCTCTGCCGCATGATGTTGTAATGAGTGATTCACTACTAACATTTAAGCAGAGCCTGGATGCCTTTCTTGAAAAATGTAATGTTACCAGTTATGTATATTAGATTTTATGACAGGGTGTTGATCCAGGGAACTAGTCTGATTGCCGGATGTGGAGTCAGGAAGGAAATTTTTTCCCCATTGGAACTTGTTTGCCACATTGGGGTTTTTTTGCCTTCCTCTGGATCAACATGTTAGGCTACGGGTTGAACTAGATGGACTTAGAGTCTCCCTTCAACCTTAAAAACTATGATACTATGAATTATATTTACCAAATTTTCAGTGCTGCTGTCACATTGCTTTTAGGTCCGTTCATTAACCCTCTTACATATTCAGTTTTTCACCTGGCCACCAGCAGTCCCGGCGTCTCTGATTGGTTGCAGTCAGAAAGCGTCCCCATCCTGTGTGACAGCCTGTCTAACTACAACTAATCACAGATGCTGTGTGTCCCTATTGTGGTGTAAAAATAAATATACAAAAAAATTGGCCTAAGGTCCCCCCTATAATAATTCCCAGTGCAGATAAAACAAGCAAAATACGAGGGACCCCACGCAGCTTTTTTAAATTATTTATATAAATAATTTTTTAAAAAATGGCTTGCGTTCCTCCACAATTTTGATACCTAGCCAAGATAAAGCCAACAGCTGGGGTTGGTATGCTCAGGCTCAAAAGGCCCAGAATTGTCGCATCTATTAGATGTGACAATCCCGGCAATTTACCTGGCTTATTCTGATTGCCCTGGGGCAGTGGAATCATGATAATATAACAAGTTAAATACAGTTCACAGCTGCCACTAAGCCCTAGATTAGTAATGGGAGTCATCTATGAGACTCCTCCCATTACTAATCTGTAAATAAAAATAAATAAACACAAAAACCCATAAAATTCTTTATTTGAAATAAAATACAAAGACCAACCTTCTTTTGCCCCTTTATTAACCTCAAAAACACTCAGGTCCGACATATTCCACATGAGGTCCCATGATAATCCCCACTCTGCTACATCCTGCAGTGGCAGCCCACAGGTACAGAACATGACTGCCCACTGCGGCTGCAGGCAGAGACTGACTGAGCTGCAGCTGTGAGCGATGATGTCAATGAGTTTATGTGCACTCACAGCTGAAGTTTCCCATGGTACCTCATCTGTGACGGTAGGAAAATTCACCTCAAGTGAACTGATTGAACTCAGTGACCTCACCTCAAATTTCAGCACCAAAATCTGCATCTCTTGGCAAAAAGATGCACACAAATGGTATTTACACCATTTTGGTGCGGTTTTCTGCCAGGAGATGAAAATTTGGTGCTTAAATGTCTGCACTAGATTTCTGAACCAAATTTGAATCTCCCGGCAGAAATCTACACCGAAACAGAGTAAAAACTATAAAACTATTTTTGAGTGATTTTTTTGCCAAGCGATGAAGATTTAGTACTGAAATGTATACACCATATTCCTGCACCAAATCTGCATCTTCTGGCAAAAAACAAACATCAATATCGCATCGAAACCTTATCATGTTTAGATGTGTTTTTTTGCCAGAACATACAAATTTGGTGCAGGAATTTGGTGTATAAAATTCAGCACCAAATATACATCTCTTGGCCAAAAAAACATACAAAAACAATTTTAATGCCATTTTGGTTTGATTTTCTGCCATGAGATGCAAATTTGGTGCTGAAATATGTGAAATATGTCCTGGAGAAAAAAAAAGCACACCAAAATAGCATCAAAACCGTTTTTGTGGAGCTTTTTGCCAAGAGATGCAGATTTGGTCTTGAAATTTATACACCAAATTCTTGCAATAAATCTGCATTTCCTAGCAAAAAAATGCATCAATATTGCATCAAAACAGTATTATGTTTAGATGCATTTTTTGCTAGAAGATGCAGATTTGGTGCAGGAATTTGGTGTATAAGTTTCAGCAACTAATCTGCTTTTTCTGGCAAAAAAATGTGATTTTCTGCCAGGAGATGAACTGAATGAGTTCACCTGAGTTGATGCCACAGAGATCAATGAGGTCACCTGAGGTCAGTTTACCTGCAGTCACAGGTGGGGTACCATGGGAATCTCCAGCTGTGACCACAGATAAGCTGAAGGATTTCACCGCACACAGCTGCGGCTCAATCAGTATGTGCCTGAAGCCACAGCGTGTGGTCATGTTCTGTGCATTCACTCTGTGATGTCAGTATGTAGAAGAGCTAGGATTTTTGTGGGACTTCTGGTGGATTTAGTCAAAATTGGGTGTTTGGGGTTAATAAATTGGAGCAAGAGGGTGGGGTTTTTGTATTTTATTTCAAATACAGGATTATTTCGTTGTTTGTGTTTATTTCTTTTCACTTTCTTTTCACTTTCAGTAATAGTAATGGGTGGGGTCTCATAGACGCCATCCATTACTAATCTAAGGCTTAGTGGAAGCTGTGAGCTGTCATTAACCCATTGTATTACCCTGATTGCTACAGCACCAGGGGTATGAACCAAGTAAAGTGCCGGAATTGTCGCATCTAAGGGATGCAACAATCCTGCGCAGCTGCAGGCTGCTATTTTTAGGCTAGGGACGCCCAAAATACATGGACCTCTCCAGCCTGAGAATACCAGCCCCGCTTTATCATAGCTGGTATCAAAACTGTTGGGACTGCAAGATGTTTTTTTAATTTATTTCTTTAAATAATTTTTGAAAAGCCACATAAAGTCTCTCTTATTGTGATACATAGCCAAGATAAGCACATGGCTGGGGGCTGCAGCCTGTAGCCGTATGCATTATCTGTGCTGAGTATTATAATATGGAGGGATCCTACATCAATTTATTTATTTATTTTTACACTATAGGTATGCAGACAGCATGTGTGATTCCAACCAATCACAAACGTTGTCACATAGGGTGGGGGTGTGGTCTGACTGCAATCAATCACAGACGCCAGTACTGCCAGTGGGCGGGGGAAGCAGTGAAAATACATGAAGGTTAATGTGCAAATCTGAATGTAGTGTTACAGACAAGAGGAGACTGGTATATCCTGCTTTAACCATTTTTCTTCCTTTTTTTACAGTGATTTCCCTGGCCAATCGCAGTCATGCCAATACTTGATGTTGCTGTGATGGGGTCAGAAGTAGATGGTTTCCGCAAGTAGTGTAAATAATGTAAACTGTTTCACTGTTTACCTCAAACTTTGTATTCCACAAGCTACTATTTTTTTGCAAGAAAAAAGAAAAAAATCAGCTCACCCCTTTGTGTGTTGACATCTGAACCTTCTGAAGCCTGACTTTAAAGTGTGGTTCCTCAGTATTAATGAACAGGAAAAAGACTTCTGTCCAGTGCAATGACCAGGAATCAGATAATAAAATTTCCAGTCAAGCTGTCACACCAGCAGGGAAAAAAATGGTATGAGAACAGTGACGCGTTTCAACTACATGAGTGTAGTCTTGACAAAGACTACACTCATGTAGTTGAAACGCGTCGCTGTTGTCATACCATTTTTTTCCCCACTGGAGTGTCAGCTTGACTTTTACATGTAAGTGTAAGTGTCTCATTTTATGAATTCGCTAAGCATCAAATAAATCCTGGAAATTTTATTATGTGATACCTGGTCATTGCGCTGGACAGAAGTCTTTTTTCTATTTTTTTTTTCACACCCATTGTAGTAGTAAAATTTGACCTTCACACATACTAGACCAATTACACAGCCAATTGTGGCTTCTGTAATTGTGACGCCCTGGACCCCCAGGGTTCACAGAATAACACCACACACACACACCCCTCCCCTGGTCAGGTACACCAGTCAAACAAAATCCTTGTTGCCTCCCTCCAGGGTCTGATGTCCACACCAGGTGGGGCGGAGCCAGCCGGATGGCCCCACCCACCGAGGAGTTCACAGGCCTGGAGGCGGAAAAAGTAGTCAGTTAAGTTTTGGAGTTGAAGTGGAGAGGTGGAAGTGAGAGGAGCAAAGACTGTGTGTGTCTGGGTTGGAGCCCAGGTACAATCAGCAAGGTTGGCAGACGGTGGTGGCCATATTCAGGAGTTGGTGGAGGTCAGCAGAACCGTAAGACCGGGGTCGGGCGGTGGCCCACCGGTACCGAACCGGTGAGCAGATTGAAGCCAAGCACCAAGGCAGGGTACTCAGACCCCGACTAGGCTCGGAAGCCGCCGTAAAGGTCAAATTCTCTGATTGCAGTCTGGACCTCAGGGGTTCATTCCCAACCAAATCCCATCAGAAGGCAACAGCCCAACCCGTCCAGATAAGAACCACCGCCAAGGGCCAGAGATCCAAGGGCCAGCACCTGCGGGCAAAGCGGGCTCTCCCGACACGTACACGCCGGGGAGCGGACTACCTGTGGGAAGCCATGGGAGTCAAACACACACACATAGGAGCAGGAAACGACAGCCGCCATCAACCCATCCGGGGAGAGTGAAAACACCGCAGCTGACTGCGGGCCCCATCCATCCAGCCATTTGGTTTACCAGAGACTCTGTCCTTTTCTGCCTGAGTGAGTACAACAGTGCCATCCGGCACCGCAACGTTGCACCCGCACCCACGCTGCCTCCCCGCATCGGTACCTGCACCTATACCTCCTCCCTACTCCCCAACCAGGGCCCCGGGACCAACAGCCCCTACCCACAGAGGGGTCAACACCTTAGCTGCTCTCCGCCATCGCTCCCGGGATCCCCCGTCACCAGCAGCGGTGGTGCCCACCATCACCACAACCCCGTGGGCGGCGTCACGACCGTCATCCCACCACAAACCTCCCCTTTTCACTCGTGGGCGAGGAGGCGCTGCTCGAGCCCCCGCGTCCGGCCCCGTGCTCGAGCCACCGAGGAGCAGAAGCACCGGACCCGAGCGCCAGCAATTCCCAGACGAGCGGCGTTCCCAACCCCTCTGCCGGCGACATAATTACTGCCTAAAATTTATTTTCAGTCCATTTTCAAAAGAGTGTGAAAACAGTGCTATTAGTGTATTCTAGTGTAGTAAAAGAAAAAAGGCAAAAGTAATGTATGGGCTAATTTAAAGGAGTTATCCGACATACACTCCAAAAAAAATTGTAAGCTAATCTGTGCTGTATTGTCATATAAATCACCCCTACATTGTTATTTTCTGTTTTCTAACTTTTGTTTCTCTTGAATTCACACTTTATTCCCTGCAGCTCTTGTTTACATTTAGCTCCAACAAACATGACAATTTCCTGTATTCTTGGTTGCCAAACCTCAGTCAGAGCTGGCACCGCCCAGCCTCAGTGTACAGGAATGCCCCCTGCCCGGCCTCAGTGTCCAGGAACGCCCCCTGCCCGGCCTCAGTGTACAGGAACGCCCCCTGCCCGGCCTCAGCGTCCAGAAACGCCCCCTGCCCGGCCTCAGCGTCCAGAAACGCCCCCTGCCCGGCCTCAGTGTACAGGAACGCCCCCTGCCCGGCCTCAGTGTACAGGAACGCCCCCTGCCCGGCCTCAGCGTCCAGAAACGCCCCCTGCCCGGCCTCAGTGTACAGAAACGCCCCCTGCCCTCCCTCTGCACATTCAATGGCTGTCAGTATTCTGCCCAGCACCTGACCTCTCAGCATGTGACAGAGCAGAGATCCAGCTTCTCTCATCTGTGACACAGCAATCAGCTCACATCCCATCCACAATGGTAACAGAAAGAGTTGTTACATGTTCCTCACCCCTTATAGATAAATGAATACTGTGTAAGGCAGACTATATATAGCACCCAATGTGAGTCTATAGTAGATATATACGCCATGTATGTATGGTACATGTGTGTGTGTGTGCGTGGTTTGTGTCATATAGTTATGTGTATACATATATATATATATATATATATATATGCACATAGATTCTCCAGGCTTATCCCTCTATGTGTCACTATATGAATTGACACATTGGGCTCCGAATGTAGAGTGTGCAGCTTGCATACGAGTGGTCACATGACCATTCATTCTGACTGTCGACAACTGTGTCTGCTGCATGTGATGTGAGGATTCACATATCTACACTGTGTAGCAGCAAGCAAGATATAGTGCAATAATAATAATAATCATCATCATCTACAATAAAATATAGTTACTGCAGATTTTTGTGAAAAATCTCGACCACTATTTTTTCCTTGGGCTACATGGTATTTTGGTCATGCTGTCATACATCACAGCATGTCTATGTCACTACTAGCATGATGCAGGTCTGTGAGGTGGCTTTCATTTCCGCACTGGTAATAGCCACCCGTCCCTCACAGCATCACTCTTTCAATGGCATCAACATTGTGGATGCACATACAGTTGAAAACAAGAAGGAATCATAACCTCCCTGCTCCATCTTTCACCCTGTTTATGTGAGCTCTGAGAGTCAGCACTGTGTGCATGATGTCCCTATATCGCACCCTCTGTACTGAGCTTCAGGACACACGCTGCAGAAAATGGAGCAGCAGGGAAATGAGGAAAGGTGAGTAAATTATTATTTGTCAAATTTTATACATAAATGGGGAGAAATATGTGTGTTCACATAGTGTTGGGCAGAGATGGCGTCACCACACCGGTGCACTTGGGCAAGTGCCAGGGTCCTGTACAAACTGAGGCCAACTCGCTGTTGGGGACACTGTCAGCCTTGTTTGCTTGACGGTGTCCCCAGCTCTTTATGATGTATGGTGCCCACCGCCCTGGTAACTGTCTCCCCCCTCCCCCGTGCACTCTCCTCTTGTGCGCTGTCTCATCAGTATGTGCTGAGTGCAGCGTTATGAGCTCCTGGCTTCTAAATACCAGGAAGCTGGGTGCTTACCTATCCTTTGATACTATAGTAACCAATCACAGCTGAGATTAATAAACTGTAGTTCCAGGCTCCATTCACTTTAATGGAGTCATGTTTTTTGGAGAGTGACTGTAAAGCGCAGGGTTCAATTTTCATGTGAAGCCGTAGTCTACGACGTTCCCTGGGTCACATGGGTCATCTGTGCAAAAAAACATTATTGTAAATGAGAGCGGATTCCTTTAGCGGACATACACACACACACGGTGGATGCAGCGGTGGCCGCGGGTAACCTCAGTGACAGCTCAGCTGATCGCGATACTCACCTCATTTGCTGTGTGGAGCTGACAGGAGCGGCGGCTGAGTAGCGCGATCAGCTGGACTGTCACTGAGGTTACCCGCGGCCACCGCTGCATCCAGGTAACCTCAGTGACAGCTCAGCCGATCGCGCGGCTGTCTTCATTAGCTGCGTGGAGGTGACCGTAGCGGCGGTGTATTATGCAGCTCCTGTCACCTGCATGCAGCAGAGCTGGATGCGACACTGGAGGAACGTGGATTACGCCGGACAAGAAGGGCTTTGTTGTGGGTAATAAATTGGTAATGAGGGAATTTGTTTGTGTTTTTTATTTCTAATAAAGGATTTTTCGGGTGTGTGTGTTTTTTAACTGTAATTTACAGATTAATCATGGAAGGTATCTCGGTCAGACGCCTGACATGATTAATCTAGGACTTATTGGCAGCTATGGGCTGCCAATAAGTCCTTATTACCCCGATTTGCCAATGCAACAGGGCAAATCGGGAATAGCCGGGTACAGTCCCAGAACTGTCGCATCTAATGTATGCGGCAATTCTGAGCGGCGCTGGCTGATATTGTTAGGCTGGGGGGCTCCCCATAACGTGGGGCTACCCATCCTGAGAATACCAGCCTTCAGCCTTATGGCTTTATCTGGCTGGTATTAAAATAGGGGGGACCTCACGCCGGATTTTTTAATTATTTATTTATTTATTTTACTGCACAGTATAGACACGCCCACCGGCTGCTGTGATTGGGTGCAGTGAGACACCTGTCACTCAGCGTGGGGACGTGTCTCACTGCAACCAATCATAGGCGCCTGTGGGCGGGGAAAAGCTGGGAATACGAGATTGTTTAATGAGCGGCCGGCTTTTTCAAAAAATGAAAAGCCGCTGGAGCAGTGTGAATGCCGTGCAGAGCCGGGGATCGGGGATCGTTGAGTATGAGAGAGGGGGGGAAACTTCAGTCACTCGGGGGATTAGCGGTCACCGGTGAATCCTTCACAGGTGACCGCTAATCATGACGCTACACAGACAGAGCCGCGTGGTCGCTGTAAAGTCCCCTTTACACACTGAGACTTTGCTGCACAGCGGGAAACAAAAGGAACAAAGAATGGTCCTGAACGATTTCTAGCGATCACAACTTCACAGCAGAGGCCAGGTCGCTGATGTGTTTCACACACTGCAATGTCGCTGGGGAGGTCGCTGTAACGTCACAAAACCGGTGAAGTTACAGCGATGTCGTTTGCGATGTTGCAGTGTGTAAAGCTACCTTTAGTGCCTTTCATGTGGCACTAAGGGGTGCTTAGCCTTGTATTTAGCCAATAAATAAAGAATTAATAAAAAAAAAAAACGACGTGAGGTCCCCCTTATCTTTTGTAGCCAGCTAGGGTAAAGCAGATGGCTGCAGCCTGCAGACCACAGCTGGCAGCTTCACCTTGGCTGGTAATCCAAAACAGAGGGCACCCCACGCTGTTATTTAAAATTAAATAAATAATTAAAAACAAAAAACGTGGGGTCCCCCCAAATTGGTTCACCAGCCAAGGTAAAGCGGACAGCTGTGGTCTGTTATTCTCAGACTAGGGAGGTCCACCGTTATTGGACACTCCCCAGCCTAAAAATAGCAGGCTACAGCTGCCCCAGAAGTGGCGCATCCATTGGACGTGCCAATCCTGGCGCTTTGCCCCAGCTCATCCCGCGCCCTGGTGCGTTGGTAAACGGGGTAATATATGGGGTTGATGCCAGATGTGTAATGTCACCTGGCATCAAGCCCTGGGGTTGGTGAGGTCAGGCGTCTATCAGATACCCGACATCACCAACCCAGTCAGTAAGAAATAAAAAATAGACAACCAAAAAATTTTTATTTGAAAAAACACTCCCCACATTCCCTCTTTCAACAATTTATTGACAAGAACAATCAAATCCGGGTCCGGCGTAATCCAATAACGGTGTCGCACGGCGATCCATACCATAGTCAATGAGACTCCCAGTCAATGAAGAACAAAATGTTCCCCATTGGCTGGGAGAGCCGTGCAGTGACCTGAGCTAACATCAATAGGTCAGCCCAGGTCACTGCAGGGGATGCCAAGCGCTGCCGTCAGGAGGTTAGATGAGTTCATTACCTGCAGTAACGATCTCATGCTCTCCTGACGTCAGCGCTGTCACTGACTTCTATGCCCGCCGCGTTCTACGCAGTATCGCGAGAGCCCGTGACGTCACTGCTAGTGACAGTCTCGGGCCGCCCGCGAGACGGGCAGAGAAGGCAGTGACCGCGGTGACGTCAGGAGGCAGGAGATCGTTACTGCAGGTAATTATGTCATCTAATCTAACCTGCAGCTACATGTGCAGAGAGCAGGGAGCCGCACACACTGGGCGCTGGCTCCCTGCTCTCCTAGCTACAGTACACATCGGGTTAATTAACCCGATGTGTACTGCAGCTACATGTGCACAGAGCAGGAGCCGGCGCTGGCAGCGAGAGCGGCGGAGGCTGGTAACTAAGGTAAATATCGGGTAACCACCTTGGTTACCCGATGTTTACCTTGGTTACAGCTTTCCGCAGCTGCCTGATGCCGGCTCCTGCTGGCTTCATTTCGTCGCTCTCTCGCTGTCACACACAGCGATCTGTGCGTCACAGCGGGAGAGCGTCAGTGTCCCGCTCCATGCCAGCCCCGCGGCGTGAGAAGCTGCAGATACTGCGGGCAGACACTGACATTGCAGTGCGGGCAGCTGCGGGGCTGGCAGGGAGCGGGACACAGACTGCACGGGCAGTGAAGCAGCGCTCGTCATCCCCGCGGATGCACGCAATGCAGGCTGAGAATGAGAGGCAGCTTATACTGCAGAGGGGGGCAAACACTGACAGGGGGTGGGGCGGGGGGGGGGGTGAAATGGGGGGGGGGACAGTTCCCAGGGCGTCAGGCAGTAAACATAATAAAGCGCTGGGGACACAGCGCTGGCAGTGTATCGGACAACAAGTGTTCCTTGCCTTATTGAACTGGACACTGACTCGGCTGCAATTCAGGGCGCACGTAGCTGGGCACAGGAGGCGGAGGAGGGAGACTACGGAGTGTGTGGGAGGTTGTGGGCAGAGTACGGGGTGCGGGGGGAATGTGTGGGAGGGGGCAGGGAACGGGGTGTTTACTCCAAACACTGTACAGCCCAGCAGGGAGGTGACATGCTGTTCCAGATTTGCATGTCAACATGGCTCTGCCCATGTAGACGTGCAAAGGCCGGAAGCAGCAAAATCGCGGCAGGAGGGGTCACATGACCGCTCTGAGCCGGGGGAGAGGGGCTGACAGCGGGGCAGGTAAGTGGTCTCTATCTACTTACCTGCCCCAATGTAGCCCAATAGTGTAATAATGAAAAAAAGTCAAAAGAAGCCGGATAACCCCTTTAAAAGAAAAAAAATATAGCATCAGTCAAAAAAAATTCAGAGCCACAAGCAGCAACAGAACCACAGTCAACACTTGGATCAACCATTCCAGCAATGGTACTACAAAACAAAGGTTAGAATTTTCCTGCTTTGCCTCAGGCATGCCTATTAGTTGGGATGAAGCAGAGGATCATGTATCCTCTTTCAGTGACACCATCCTTTTGAGTAAGTGTTCTGGATAGTTCTCCTCCCCTAACTCTATAACAGTAAAAATTTTGATGATAGACTTTCAATTCCATCAAAGACACCTCAGTTCTCTTGGGACCTCATAAATTTAATAACAAAAAGGTCTCCTATCCTGGTATATATGTTCCCAATCTTTTATGTATATATACTGTATATATATATAATCTTATATATCTACTAGAAGGTGGCCCGATTCTACGCATCGGGTATTCTAGAATTTACGTATTGTGTAGTTCATGTATGATTTTTGTTATATATATATATATTGAGAGATGTTGTTGTGTGTAGTTACCAAGTGTTTGTGTAGGGCGCTGTACATGTTCTGGGTGTTGTCTGGGTGTGACGGGGGGTGAGAGCGGTGTTGTATGTGTGTTGCGTGTGTTGCGTTGTTTGTGGAGCGCTGTGTGTCTGTAGCGTTGTGTGTGTGTTGCGCGGTTTGTGTGTGTGTGGTGTGTTTTGGGGGGAGGTATGTTTTGTGCAATGTGTGTGTTGTGCGGTATGTGCGTATATTTGTGTGTGCCGCGGTGTTTGTGTGTTGGGTGTTGTGTGTGTGCAGCGTTGTCTGTGTGTGTGGGTGTCTGTGTAGGGCAGTTGTTTGTGGTTCCCAGTGTGTGTGTGTGTGTGTGTGGTGTGTTGTGCAGTGCGCGCGCGTGTGTGTGTGTGTGTGTGTGTGTGCATCAGCCTCTCTTCTCTCAGCCTACCTCTCCCAGCCTCCGTCCTCCCAGCCTCCCTCAGCATCAGCCTCCCTCTCCCAGCCTCCCCAAGCATCAGCCTCCACCAGCATCAGCCTCTCTCCTTCCAGCCTCCCCCAGCATCAGCCTCCGCCAGCATCAGCCTCTCTCCTTCCAGCCTCCTCCAGCATCAGCCTCCCTCTCCCAGCCTTCCCCAGGATCAGCCTCTCTCCTCCCAGCCTCCGTCCTCCCAGCCTTCCCCAGCATCAGCTTTCCCCTCCCAGCCTCCCTCAGCATCAGCCTTCCCCAGCATCAGCCTCTCTCCTCCCAGCCTCAGCCTCTCTCCTTCCAGCCTCCCCCAGCATCAGCCTCTCTCCTTCCAGCTTCCCTCAGCATCAGCCTCCCCTTCCCAGCCTTCCCCAGGATCAGCCTCTCTCCTCCCAGCCTCCTTCCTCCCAGCCTCCCCCTACCAGCCTCCCTCAGCATCAGCCTTCCGCTCCCAGTCTCCCCCAGCATCAGCCTCCCCATGCATCAGCCTCCACCAGCATCAGCCTCTCTCCTTCCAGCCTCCCCCAGCATCAGCCTCCCCTTCCCAGCCTTCCCCAGGATCAGCCTCTCTCCTCCCAGCCTCCTTCCTCCCAGCCTCCCCCTCCCAGCCTCCCTCAGCATCAGCCTTCCGCTCCCAGTCTCCCCCAGCATCAGCCTCCCCAAGCATCAGCCTCCACCAGCATCAGCCTCTCTCCTTCCAGCCTCCCCCAGCATCAGCCTCTCTCCTTCCAGCCTCCCTCAGCATCAGCCTCCCGTTCCCAGCCTTCCCCAGGATCAGCCTCTCTCCTCCCAGCCTCCTTCCTCCCAGCCTCCCTCAGCATCAGCCTTCCCCTCCCAGTCTCCCCCAGCATCAGCCTCCCCAAGCATCAGCCTCCACCAGCATTAGCCTCTCTCCTTCCAGCCTCCCCCAGCATCAGCCTCCCCAAGCATCAGCCTCCACCAGCATCAGCCTCCCTCGTCCCAGCCTCCCCCTCCCAGCCTCCCCCAGCATCAGCCTCTCTCCTCCCAGCCTTCCCCATGATCAGCCTCTCTGCTCCCAGCCTCCTCCAGCACGCCATGCTCCTCTGCCGACACTCACACACCCGATCGCATCCACTCACACACACCCGATCGCATCCACTCACACACACCCGATCGCATCCACTCACACACACCCGATCGCATCCACTCACACACACCCGATCGCATCCACTCACACACACCCGATCGCATCCACTCACACACACAGACACTGACGATATTGCACATACGTGCTGATACTCACAACATCCGGAGATACCACATGCCTCTGGCCATGTGATCCTCCGTCAGGTCCTGGAAGATCACAACAGCACAGTATCGAGGCCGAGAAGCAAGCGATATCGCCGGATGCTGTGAGTGTGTGGATGCGATGTGAGGTGTGTGTGAGGTGTGTGTGAGGTGTGTGTGAGAGTGAGTGTGATCTGATGTGTGTGTATGTTTGTGTGTGTGCTGTTATGTGTGTGCGTGTGGATCTTCCGCCGCAGCAGGACCTTGATGCGCTTGTAACCATGCGAGCATGGTTACCAACGTATCCACACCACTCCCGTGCGAGCGGGGGCCGGGGGGGGTGGGGGTGGGGGGGGGAGTACAGTACTCACCTCCGTGACAGCCGTGTCAGTTCGGGAAATGCGCGGGGGGGGGGAAGGGGGGGAGTACAGTACTCACCTCCGTGACAGCCGTGTCAGTTCGGGGAATGCGCGGGGGGAGGGAGGGGGCGGGGCCAGAGCTAGCGTGCATTGCGTGAGGGGGGCGGGGCGTGGCGTGGCCGAATTGCCAATGCCTGCAGGGTGCCGGGGCGAGAGGCCAATCTGTGGGGGGGCCGGAGCCTGGGCGAGCGGCTGGCCAATCCCCAATCGGTGTGGGGGGGGCGGGGCCATGGCGAGCCCAGCGGCCAATCAGCTTTGTGTCACCGTAAGGACACAATTTTGGAGCATGACAGACAGACAGACAGACAGACAGACAGACAGACAGAATAAGGCAATTATATATATAGATATCTTCCTTGGCCAATCCTGGTATATATGTTCTCATTCTGGTCCTGGTCATCCTCACCCTGAGTGATCCTAGTATATACAGTATGTCCCCATGCTGGGCCAACCCTAGTATATATGTCCCATCCTGGTATATACTGTAGTGTCCCCATCCTGAGCTCATCCTGGTATATACAGTGAGGGCAGTGAGGGAAATAAGTATTTGATACACTGTCGATTTTTCAAGTTTTTCCACATGCTGTCACGCTCCCCGGGTCCCGACGTCGTTTCTCACTCACCGCTCCTGTCCCCGGGTCTCCTGCCTCCAGCCACATGTCCTCCTCGGCACCACTCCCTGCTCTGGCCTCCGGCACCCAGGCGTCACGCATGTGCATTAGGGCGCGCGCGCGGTCACTGACTTCCTCTTAAAGGCCCTGCACTCCCTAAACAGGATATTACATCAGTCAGGGTCAGGTATATTAGGAGCTCCCTGCCTGGAGGGCGTCGCCTGTTCGTCGTGTTTCTGTAAGCTAGGTGTTCAGGTCTCCTAGTGCCTTGCCTCTCTCTAACCCTGTGTCTTCCACAGAGCCAGCCCTGCCACCTTAACCTGGTCCTGACTGCGGATTGCCCAGGAAGTCCTCCGGTGACTGTCGGCTGTGAATCCCATCATCTGCCTTCAGCCTGAACCTGTCTCCGATCCCCGACTTCACCTGGTGACCTCTGCCCTCACGTCCAGCAGGATCCAGATCCCGCCTGATGTTTCTACCTGGTACCTGAACCTGGTCTCCGTCATCTGCATTGCCTCCAGGAACTCTGTGACTCTAGAGACATCTTGCTACCAGTCCCCTGAAGGACGCTGACCCAGTACCATTAGTGCTCCGGCAACCGTGCACCTAGGCCCTCTAGTGGGGTGACCGGACAGTCCCTGTATAGGGGTTAGCTCTGTGTTGCCTCACTGGGGGAGTCCGGTGCACGGCCCAGAGGATCCCCCACCCGGGCATCACAGAACGAACAGGCCATGGATCCCGCCGAAGCACTAGCATCCCAACTGGCCGGATTGCAGCAGGAGCTGGTACGTCAGCGAGAGACCCAATCCCGTATGTTGGCCTTCATGACGTCAGTGGACACCCGCCTGAACACACTGCAATCCACAGCCACGTCCCTGTCCACTTCCGCCACATCCACGGCTTCCGTAGGGACAACGTCTGCGACCTCGCAACTGAGACTAGCCTCTCCGCCTCGGTTTGCCGGGGACCCCAAGAACTGCCGTGGGTTCTTGAACCAGTGTTCGCTGCACTTCAAACTGCTCCCACATCTCTTCGCCTCCGACCAAGCTGAGGTTGCCTTCGTCATGTCTCATCTGGAGGGTGAAGCACTGGCATGGATGAACCCCTTGTGGGAGAGGGAAGATCCAGTAACCACCAACATCCAGGACTTCCTGCACGCCTTCCGCACCGCGTTCGATGAACCCGGACGTGCTTCTTCATCCGCCTCATCCCTCCTCAGGCTACGCCAAGGAACTTTGACAGTTGGTCAGTATGCCATCCGGTTCCGCACGCTGGCATCTGAGTTGGGGTGGAACAATGAAGCCTTGACTGCCGCCTTCTGGGAGGGGCTTACCGGTCGTATCAAGGACGAGCTGGCCGGTCGAGACGTCCCCTCCACCGTGGACTCCCTGATCGCCCTCGCAACCCGGATAGACCTCCGCTTCCAAGAAAGGTCTAAGGAAATGTCCCGCGAGCGGCGCCCTGTAAGGCACTCCGCTTCTCCACAGAAGCCTATCCTCTCCTCATCCGGGCTCTCTGGCTCCTCCATCCATGAGCCCATGGAGTCCATGCAAGTGGACCGGCTACGGTCCTCCGAGCAGCGTCGAGCGGAACGAGCCGCCAAGGGTCTCTGCTTCTATTGTGGAGATGGCGCACACCAGGTGCGTGCCTGCCCAGCGAAACCGGGAAACTCCAAAGCCTAGGGTTGGTAGGAGAGGCCACCCTAGGTACTGGGAAGCTCTCTGACCCAGTGACATGGACTGTACAGGTGACAACAGGAGAAACCCGCTTCACGGCAGAGGCATATCTCGACTCCGGGGCAGCGGGTAACTTCATCCACCAGGCCACAGTTGACAAGTACCAGTTACCTGTCACCCCGCTGCAGACACCGCTTGTGATAGCCTCTGTGGATGGGAAACCCCTCTCTGATTCCGTCCTGTTCGTCACTAAACCTGTGAAACTGCGTATCGGTGCGCTACACACCGAAGAAATCGCCTTCTATGTTCTACCACGCATGTCTCATCCGCTTCTGCTGGGTTTACCCTGGTTACGGGTGTTACGGGTACATGAACCTACGGTCAGCTGGCGTACTGGAGAAATCATCCGCTGGGGCCCGTCTTGTCATGAGAACTGCCTCCAGTCAGTCCAGCCCATCCGTCGTCCTCCGGCCCCGGACTCCTTACCTGGTCTTCCTCCAGCCTATTGGTCCTTCGCGGATGTGTTCGATAAAAAGGAGTCGGAGGTATTGCCTCCACATCGGCCTTACGACTGTGCCATTGACCTTCTGCCGGGAACCACACCCCCTCGGGGACGGATATACCCTTTGTCCCCTGCTGAGACCCGGGCCATGTCTGAATACATCACCGAGAACCTGGCACGGGGGTTCATTCGCAGGTCCTCGTCCCCGGCTGGTGCGGGCTTCTTCTTCGTCAAGAAAAAAGAAGGCGACCTACGGCCCTGTATCGATTACCGGGGACTAAACCAGATCACGGTAAAAAACAAATACCCCCTGCCTCTCATCCCTGAACTCTTCGATCGGCTCCGGGGGGCCCGTATATTCACCAAATTGGATCTCCGTGGGGCCTACAACCTGGTTCGCATACGCTCCGGAGACGAGTGGAAGACCGCCTTCAACACCCGGGACGGGCACTATGAATATTGCGTGATGCCCTTCGGTCTTTGCAATGCCCCAGCAGTCTTCCAGGAGCTGGTGAACGACGTATTCAGGGACCTCCTCTACGTCTGTGTAGTCGTATATCTGGACGACATCTTAATCTACTCCCCAGACTTACAGACTCACAGAGAGCACGTGCAGATCGTGCTACAGAGGCTGAGGAAGAATCGCTTATACGCCAAACACGAGAAGTGTGTGTTCGAGCAATCATCCCTTCCCTTTTTGGGCTATGTGATATCGGACACCGGTCTGCAGATGGATCCCGGGAAGGTCTCTGCTATCCTCGACTGGCCCCCTCCTTCGGGACTAAAAGCCATCCAATGTTTCCTCGGTTTTGCTAACTACTATCGCCAGTTCGTCCCTCACTTCTCGACCCTAACTGCTCCGCTCTCCGCCCTGACCAAGAAGAGGGCCAATCCGAAGGCTTGGACACCCGAGGCCGAAGCCGCCTTCTGCTCTCTGAAGCGGTCCTTTGCTTCTTCTCCCGTCCTTCACCGTCCTGAGTTGAACCGCCAATTCACCCTGGAGGTTGACGCCTCCTCCGCAGGGGCAGGAGCCGTACTTATGCAGAAATCCGCCACCGGGAAGATGGTCACCTGCGGCTTCTTCTCCAAGGTCTTCTCAGCCCCAGAACGCAATTATACCATTGGTGATCGAGAGCTCCTGGCCGTTAAGATGGCGTTGGAGGAATGGCGATATCTCCTGGAGGGAGCGGTTTACCCAGTGATCATCTATACTGACCACAAAAACCTGGAGTATATACGCTCCGCTCAAATGCTGAACCCGCGCCAAGCACGTTGGTCTCTCTTCTTCGCCAGGTTTGATTTTCAGCTACACTATCGGCCTGCGGACAAGAACGTACGGGCAGATGCCCTGTCTCGGTCCTTTTTTTCGGTAGACCAAGAGGAGGAGCCAAGCCAGCCCATCATCTGTCCTAGCAAGGTCATCCCGGTGGCTCCCGTCTCCCTGGCTCAGATCCCTCCTGGGAAGACGTACGTCACGGAGACCGACCGACTTAAGGTCCTCCAATGGGGACACTCCTCGAAAATGGCCGGACACGCCGGCCAGAAGAAAACCTGGGGTGTCATCGCCCGTCACTATTGGTGGCCGTCTCTTCGTACGGATGTCACCGCCTTCGTCTCTGCATGTTCCTCCTGTGCCCGGAACAAGACGCCTAAGCACCTGCCCTTTGGTCCTCTTCTCCCTCTGCCGACTCCTTCCATTCCATGGCAACACATAGCCATGGACTTTGTCACGGACTTGCCCTTGTCTTCCGGTCATACGGTCATCTGGGTCGTGGTGGACCGATTCTCGAAAATGGCTCATTTTGTTCCTATGGCCGGATTGCCCTCTGCTCAAGAGCTTGCGGACGCCTTCATACAGCACATCTTCCGGCTGCATGGCTTTCCTGCCCATATCGTGTCCGACAGAGGAACCCAATTCACCTCACGCTTCTGGAGGGCTCTCTGTGAACACCTGGGGGTGTCTCTGGACTTTTCCTCTGCCTACCACCCTCAGTCAAACGGACAAGTGGAACGAGTCAACCAGATCATGACCACCTTCCTTCGTCACTACGTCAATGTCCATCAGGACAACTGGTCCACACTCTTTCCTTGGGCTGAATTCTCTCATAACCACCAGGTCAGCGAATCCACCTCCAGTTCTCCCTTCCATGTTGTCTATGGTCTTCAGCCTTCTGTGCCGTTACCAGTCTCTCCAGCTTCCGATGTACCTGCAGCAGATGCCCTGGCCAGAGACTTCTCCGCTATATGGGCCTCAGTCAAGACCTCCCTGGGACATGCTGCTGCACGAATGAAGAAACATGCGGACAAGAGACGTCTTGATCCTCCTTGCTTCTCTCCTGGGGACTTGGTCTGGCTTGCCTCCAAGTACGTCCGACTCAAGATTCCTTCGTACAAGCTGGGTCCGCGGTACATCGGTCCCTTCAAGGTCCTCAGGAAGATCAACGAGGTGTCCTACAAGCTGCAGCTACCGCCCTCCATGCGGATACCCAACTCCTTCCATGTGTCCTTGCTGAAACCTGTTGTCCTCGGTCCCTTCTCCTCTGATGCCTGTCCTCCTCCTCCCATAGCCGATGATGACATCTATGCGGTAAGAGATATCGTGGCCATGAAGACCGTCAGGGGACGGCAGTACTTCCTGGTCGATTGAGCAGGTTATGGTCCCGAGGATAGGTCCTGGGAACCCCGTGAGAATGTGGGTACTCCTCTGATTCGTGCCTTTCTGTCCCGGTTGCGGGGAGGGGGGCCTGAGGGGGGGGTACTGTCACGCTCCCCGGGTCCCGACGTCGTTTCTCACTCACCGCTCCTGTCCCCGGGTCTCCTGCCTCCAGCCACACGTCCTCCTCGGCACCGCTCCCTGCTCTGGCCTCCGGCACCCGGGCGTCGCGCATGTGCATTAGGGCGCGCGCGCGGTCACTGACTTCCTCTTAAAGGCCCTGCACTCCCTAAACAGGATATTACATCAGTCAGGGTCAGGTATATTAGGAGCTCCCTGCCTGGAGGGCGTCGCCTGTTCGTCGTGTTTCTGTAAGCTAGGTGTTCAGGTCTCCTAGTGCCTTGCCTCTCTCTAACCCTGTGTCTTCCACAGAGCCAGCCCTGCCACCTTAACCTGGTCCTGACTGCGGATTGCCCAGGAAGTCCTCCGGTGACTGTCGGCTGTGAATCCCATCATCTGCCTTCAGCCTGAACCTGTCTCCGATCCCCGACTTCACCTGGTGACCTCTGCCCTCACGTCCAGCAGGATCCAGATCCCGCCTGATGTTTCTACCTGGTACCTGAACCTGGTCTCCGTCATCTGCATTGCCTCCAGGAACTCTGTGACTCTAGAGACATCTTGCTACCAGTCCCCTGAAGGACGCTGACCCAGTACCATTAGTGCTCCGGCAACCGTGCACCTAGGCCCTCTAGTGGGGTGACCGGACAGTCCCTGTATAGGGGTTAGCTCTGTGTTGCCTCACTGGGGGAGTCCGGTGCACGGCCCAGAGGATCCACCACCCGGGCATCACACATACAAAGAATGAAGAAGTCTGTAATTTTTATCATATGTACACTTCAACTATGACAGACAGAATACCCCCAAATATCCAGAAAATCACATTGTATGATTCTTAAATGATTAACTTGTACTTAATTGCATGAAAAATAAATTTGATACAATAGAAAAAAAACATTAATATTTGGTACAGAACCTTTGTTTGCAATTACAGGGGTCAGATGTTTCCTGTAGTTCTTGACCAAGTTTGCACACACTGCAGCAGGGGTTTGGTCACTCCTCCATGCAGATCTTCTCCAGATCTTTCAGGTTTTGTGGCTGTTACTGGGCAACATTGGTCTGAAGGCTGTCTCCTGACTCCAGGACCTTGAAATAGTTCTTACAGAGCCACTCCTAGTTGCCCTGGTTATGTGGTTCAGGTCATTGTCATGCTGGAACACCCACCCACAACCATTCTTAAATGCTCTTACTGAGGGAAAGAGGTTTTTGGTCCAAATCTTGTGATACATGACCCCATCCATCCTCCCTTCAATACAGTACAATCGAAAAAGCACCCCCAAAGTATAATGTTTCCTCCTCAGAATCATCCTTACCCCACGAGACCAGATCTTTTATGGAACCCCAAACTGAGTAAGATTTACATTCTTCTTGTGTTTCTTCCATTTTCTAATAATTATGCCATCTCAACATGCTTGTTGCCTAGTGTCCTGTAGTTCATCACAGCTTCTGCAGGCCTACAATTCTGTCTGTCCTTACACAGCTCTTTGGTGTTGACCATGGAGGAGATGTTGGAATGTGATTGTAAGGACATGTGTCTTTTATAGTGGTAACAGATTTAGAAAGGTGCAATTAATACAGGTAATAAGTGCAGAGTAGGAAAGCTTCTTAAAAAAAACCCCCAAAAAACAAAAGGTCAGTGAGACCCAGAATTTCTCCTGGCTGGTAGGTGATCAAATACTTATTTTATGCAATAAAAGGCAAATAATTATTTAAAAATCATACAATTTGATTTTCTGGATAATAAAACAGACCTTTCCATTCTTTGAAGGTGGAAAAATTTGCAAAATCAGCAGTGTATCAAATATTTATTTTCCTCACTGTATGTTCTTATCCTGGGCCCCTCCCTAGCATATACCATTCTTATTCTGTCTCTAATGCATTAAAAAACCTCTACTCACTTTCCTTCACTGCCACATTGCACTGCCTCCTTTGTAGCCAGCGAGCAGCTGAAATTAGAGTGCATACCAAGACACAAGATGTCACTGTCATGCGACCCCAGTCATGGGCACATCAATGTCAGCTGCCGGCTGGCAGTTTGCATTACAGCGCATGGACCCAATGGGTCTCAGTGCTGCAATGCAGTTAAGCTGGATGTGCACCCTCAGATTCATATTCAGCTGAAGCACACACTGGGGTTGGCGGTAGAGTTGAGCGCGGTTCGTGGTTCGTGGTTCTCCAGTTCTAGGCTCGAGTGATTTTGGGGCATGTTCTAGATCGAACTAGAACTCGAGCTTTTTGCAAAAGCTCGATAGTTCTAGAAACGTTCGA
The DNA here is from genome assembly GCF_048569485.1 of Anomaloglossus baeobatrachus. Taxonomy (NCBI): domain Eukaryota; kingdom Metazoa; phylum Chordata; class Amphibia; order Anura; family Aromobatidae; genus Anomaloglossus; species Anomaloglossus baeobatrachus. Next base: position 488,165,714 of record NC_134356.1, on the reverse strand, counting down.
GAACGGTTCTAGCAGCCAAAAAACAGCTAAATCATAGCTTGGTTTCTGCTGTAATAGTGTAAGTCACTCTGTGAATCAAACTATTATCACATTTCAGTGTATAGTGTGCGTGAACAGCGCCTTCAGATCACTGCTGTTTCTATAATGGCGATCGCCATTTTTTTTTTTTTTTTTCTTGTCTTCCTTCTCTAAGCGCGCGCGTCTTGTGGGGCGGGCCAGCATGTCAGCCAATCACAGACACACACACAGCTAAGTGGACTTTGAGCCAGAGAAGCAACGGCATGTGTGATAGGATCTGCATGTCACATGTCCCTGCATTATAAAACCGGACATTTTCTTCACGGACGCCATTATCTGCCTTCTGCGTCTTTGGTGTCAGACATCACTGTCGCAGCTCCGTCTTGAGTCCTATCGCTGATACAGCTGTATGCGCTGCATACACAGCGTTAGGCCTGCGCCACACATCCGTGCCTCCGGTACGTGTTTGGCATTTTTTACACGTACCGGCGGCACGGAGACATGTACAGCATTGCTACCCTATGGTAGCAGGCACACACACGTAAAACCACACGGAACGTGTGTCCGTGTGCGTTTGTACGTGTGTGCGATTTTCAAAGCGCTGACATGTCAGTGTTTTCTCCGGCAGCACGGGTGTTACACGGCCCGCACCCGTACCACACGGGTGTAGTGTGGATGCGGTCCCGTGTGACACGCGCCGGAGTAAACACACATGTCAGGGAAAAAAATAAAAAACATTAACTCACCTTCTCCAGCCCTCCTGTCTCTGCCGCTGCTGCCTCTTGCTGCCGACCGCCGCTCATTAATCTCATAGAATATTCACTTCACTGCCTGGCAGCAGCAGCAGCGGGGAGACGGGAGGGCTGGAGACCGAGGATCAGCACCACGGACAGCAGCGCAGACATCAGGAAGGACCAGGTGAGTATAATAATTACTGATTCTACGTGTGCTATCGCGGATAGCACACGTAGAACACACGTGTCACGCACGTACCAGAGACACGTACTTACCTGCACGCAACACGCAGGGAAAATACGTGTCTCTCGGCACGTGCGTGAAATTCACGTGAGTGTGGCAGAGGCCTTAGACAGCTTAGGGAGAGCACATTCTAGCAGTCCTTTTAAGGGCTCAAACCGGCAGGGTCAGAGTTAAGGTGACAGGTCCTGAAAACAGCGCCAGCGTCTGTGCAGCCAAGGTCAGGGATTTCCTCCCTGCATTTCACCATTAGGAGGGAATAGAAAGGCAGGCTTCCATTCCTCTACCCAGAGCACCACAATCCTGCCACTGTACCCTCTTGTCCTCTGCACACTCCAACTCATAACTAAGCCATTATACTAGCAAACACTCAGTGTACCTAGTGGCATCCTATACGTGGCTATTGGACTTTGCTATAGTCCCACTAGTGCCAAGACATTTGCAGAGCGCCTCTGCCTGCATTGCACACTACAACTAATTATAACTAAGCCATTATACTAGCAAACACTCAGTGTACCTAGTGGCATCCTATACGTGGCTATTGGACTTTGCTATAGTCCCACTAGTGCCAAGACATTTGCAGAGCGCATCTGCCTGCGTTGCACACTCCAACTAATTATAACTAAGCCATTATACTAGCAAACACTTAGTGTACCTAGTGGCATCCTATACGTGGCTATTGGACTTTGCTATAGTCCCACTAGTGCCAAGACATTTGCAGAGCGCATCTGCCTGCGTTGCACACTCCAACTAATTATAACTAAGCCATTATACTAGCACACACTCAGTGTACCTAGTGGCATCCTATACGTGGCTATTGGACTTTGCTATAGTCCCACTAGTGCCAAGACATTTGCAGAGCGCATCTGCCTGCGTTGCACACTCCAACTAATTATAACTAAGCCATTATACTAGCACACACTCAGTGTACCTAGTGGCATCCTATACGTGGCTATTGGACTTTGCTATAGTCCCACTAGTGCCAAGACATTTGCAGAGCGCATCTGCCTGCGTTGCACACTCCAACTAATTATAACTAAGCCATTATACTAGCACACACTCAGTGTACCTAGTGGCATCCTATACGTGGCTATTGGACTTTGCTATAGTCCCACTAGTGCCAAGACATTTGCAGAGCGCATCTGCCTGCGTTGCACACTCCAACTAATTATAACTAAGCCATTATACTAGCACACACTCAGTGTACCTAGTGGCATCCTATACGTGGCTATTGGACTTTGCTATAGTCCCACTAGTGCCAAGACATTTGCAGAGCGCATCTGCCTGCGTTGCACACTCCAACTAATTATAACTAAGCCATTATACTAGCAAACACTTAGTGTAACTAGTGGCATCCTATACGTGGCTATTGGACTTTGCTATAGTCCCACTAGTGCCAAGACATTTGCAGAGCGCATCTGCCTGCGTTGCACACTCCAACTAATTATAACTAAGCCATTATACTAGCACACACTCAGTGTACCTAGTGGCATCCTATACGTGGCTATTGGACTTTGCTATAGTCCCACTAGTGCCAAGACATTTGCAGAGCGCATCTGCCTGCGTTGCACACTCCAACTAATTATAACTAAGCCATTATACTAGCAAACACTTAGTGTACCTAGTGGCATCCTATACGTGGCTATTGGACTTTGCTATAGTCCCACTAGTGCCAAGACATTTGCAGAGCGCATCTGCCTGCGTTGCACACTCCAACTAATTATAACTAAGCCATTATACTAGCACACACTCAGTGTACCTAGTGGCATCCTATACGTGGCTATTGGACTTTGCTATAGTCCCACTAGTGCCAAGACATTTGCAGAGCGCATCTGCCTGCGTTGCACACTCCAACTAATTATAACTAAGCCATTATACTAGCACACACTCAGTGTACCTAGTGGCATCCTATACGTGGCTATTGGACTTTGCTATAGTCCCACTAGTGCCAAGACATTTGCAGAGCGCATCTGCCTGCGTTGCACACTCCAACTAATTATAACTAAGCCATTATACTAGCACACACTCAGTGTACCTAGTGGCATCCTATACGTGGCTATTGGACTTTGCTATAGTCCCACTAGTGCCAAGACATTTGCAGAGCGCATCTGCCTGCGTTGCACACTCCAACTAATTATAACTAAGCCATTATACTAGCAAACACTCAGTGTACCTAGTGGCATCCTATACGTGGCTATTGGACTTTGCTTTAGTCCCACTAGTGCCAAGACATTTGCAGCACGTCTGCCTGCGTTGCACACTCCAACTAATTATAACTAAGTTACATTGTCAGGGATATTTATTCTTTATTATTCTGCTGTTAATAAAGCTAGACCACCACTGCAATCTTCACCACCTCTCAATTTTTACTACCACATTTTCAGTCCACAATCTTGTCGCAATCAACATGAGTGGCAAAATGACAGATGCTGGTGGAAAGGGGAAGAGGCGTGGTGGAAAAGGCAAAAAAGGTTTTGTCAGTGGGGAAGGTGGCAAAGCTCCATTATCATCTGCTGCAGATAGACCATCTACTAGCAAAAGTAAGATGTCTACTACTTATTGTGGACAATCCGATGTGCTCCCTTTTTTACGGACATGAACAAGAGGAACAAAGGTAGATGATGGGCAAAAAAGGAAAATGCTTGAATGGATCTCAAGTGGTCCAACAAGTGCCCTCTCAGCCACTTCAAGTACCGCATCCAAAAAACACCAGTCCTCTGAGTTGTCATCCCAATCACACTTGATTTCTCCCAGCTCTGAAGTCTCCATCAGCCCTGCACAGTATGGTGGAACTGAGATGGCTGAGTCTGCAGAGCTGTTCAGTCACACTATAGCCTGGGAATCAGAGGTCTGCTCCCAAGCTACAGTGAGTACAGAACAGGAAATGGTCTGCAGTGATGCCCAGAACCTTTGTGACTCTGATTCAGGCCGTGAGGACCAAGTTTCTGAGCATAATGTTGACCCTTTGTCACAAACTGTAACACCTGTGGTTATAGACAATGAGGAACATACTGATGAAGATGAGACGCAGATACCCGATTGGGATGACAACTTAAATATTCGGTCAGGGCAAGAAGAGGCTCGGTCTGAGGGGGAGGGGAGTGCGAACACAACAATTGATGATGACGTTCTAGATCCCACCTACTGTCAACCCCCAGTCAGGCACTCGAGGAGGTCAACAGAGGCGGTGGAGGAGGATGCAACCGACGACGAAGTTACCTTGCGCCTTCCTGGACAGAGTCGGAGCACTGGTAGCACGTCTACAACTGCATCCTCAGCCACCACTCTGCCTATGAGCATTATTCGGGGTGGATCAACAGGTCGCATGGCCTCTAAGCCTTGCCTAGCCTGGTCCTTTTTTCACATCGAAAAAGATCGCCCAACTCATGTGATATGTAACATTTGTCATGATTCTGTTAGTAGAGGTCAAAACCTCAGCAGTTTGACAACTTCTTCCATGAATCGTCACATGACTAAATATCATAAGTCCCGGTGGGAAGCTCACCGTGCTGCAATGCGGCCTAGCGGAGCGAACCATCCACCGCCCGCCCCTTCCAGTGCATCCGCGCGCTCTTCATCTTCTAGGACTGTGGGGACAGCTGTCACACCTGTTTTTCCACGCAAAACTTCCACCACTGTAACCGCAACAGGCAGTTTGCTTGTAAGGTCGTCAGTTGGTTTGGAAGGGGAAACAAGTGAGTGTGTACAGCTCTCTCAGACATCGATAGCACCAACGTTGGATGAAGGCAACATCATGTCTCCGCCTGCACTTTCCTCACAAACCTGCATTTTTCCAGGGACACCCTACTCAACACCGTCTACACACAGCAGCCAGATCTCTGTCCCTCAGATGTGGTCAAATAAAAGGCCACTTCCTCCGACCCATGACAAAGCTAAGAGGTTGACTCTATCCCTCTGTAAGCTGTTGGCTACCGAAATGCTGCCTTTCCGCCTAGTGGACACACAGGATTTTAGAGACCTTATGTCTGTCGCTGTGCCCCAGTACCAGATGCCTAGTCGCCACTACTTCTCTAAGAAAGGTGTGCCCGCGCTACACCAGCATGTCGCACACAACATCACCGCTTCCTTGAGAAACTCTGTGTGTGAACGGGTGCATTTCACCACCGATACTTGGACCAGTAAGCATGGACAGGGACGTTACATGTCGCTGACTGGGCACTGGGTAACTATGGTGATAGATGGTGAAGGGTCTGCTGCACAAGTCTTGCCGTCCCCACGACTTGTGTGTCAATCCTCTGTCTGTCCAAGTTCCGCCACTGCTTCTGCATCCTCCACCTCATCTGGGTCCTCCACCTCCGCCCCAAGCCTGCCTGGTCAGGCCACCAGCGTTCTCACTGCGCAGAAGGAATCACGCACCCCTCATTACTATGCTGGCAGCAGAGCGCAACGGCATCAGGCGGTCTTTAGCTTGACATGTCTTGGGAATAAGAGTCACACAGCTGAGGAGTTGTGGTCAGCTCTGCGGTCCGAGTTTAATAAATGGTTGTCTCCACTCAACCTGCAGCCTGGTAAGGCCGTGTGCGACAATGCTGCAAACCTGGGTGCGGCCCTTCGCCTGGGCAAGGTGACACACGTACCTTGTATGGCTCACGTGTTGAACCTTGTCGTGCAGCAATTTTTAACACACTATCCCGGCCTAGATGGCCTTCTGAACAGGGCACGAAAACTGTCTGCTCACTTCCGCCGTTCAAGCGCCGAAGCTGAGCGACTTGCATCGCTCCAGAAGTCTTTCGGCCTGCCGGTTCATCGCCTGAAATGCGATGTGGCGACACGCTGGAATTCAACTCTCCACATGTTACAGCGACTGTGGCAGCACCGCAGAGCCCTGGTGCAATACGTCATGACGTATAGCCTGGGCCAACGAGATGCAGAGGTGGGGCAGATCACCCTGATGGAGTGGTCTCAGATCAAGGACCTATGCACCCTTCTGCACAGTTTCGACATGGCGACGAATATGTTTAGCGCTGACAATGCCATTATCAGCATGACGATTCCAGTCATTTACATGCTGGAGCACACGCTAAACACTATTCGGAGTCAGGGGGTGGGACAACATGAAGGGGAGGAACTACAGGAGGATTCATATGCGCAAGGGACAACAACATCACCAAGGTCCAGACGTTCATCATCACCAACGCAGCAGGCATGGGACCAAGGGGGACAGGGATCGACCAGGGCGCATAGTAGCAGGCGAAATGTTGAGCAAGGTGCAGGAGAACATGAAGAAATGGAGGACGAACTGTCCATGGACATGGAAGACTCAGCGGATGAGGGAGACCTTGGTCAAATTTCAGTTGAAAGAGGTTGGGGTCAGATGTCAGAGGAAGAAAGAACGGGTAGCACCTCTATGCCACAAACACAGCGTGGACTTGGTCCGCATGGCTGCGCAAGACACATGAGTGCCTTTTTGTTGCACTACCTCCAACATGACAGTCGTATTGTCAAAATTAGAAGTGATGATGACTACTGGATTGCCACACTATTAGATCCCCGGTACAAGTCCAAATTTTGTGACATAATTCCAGCCATAGAAAGGGACGCACGTATGCAGGAGTATCAGCAGAAGCTGTTACTAGATCTTAGCTCGGCTTTTCCACCAAACAACCGTGCAGGTGCAGGGAGTGAATCTCCCAGTTGTAACTTGACAAACATGGGACGGTCTCGTCATCTTCAACAGTCTACCCGTACCAGTAGGACCGTATCTGGTGCCGGTAACAGCAATTTTATGGAATCTTTTCATAATTTTTTTAGACCCTCTTTTGCAAGGCCACCAGAGACAACAAGTCTGACACATAGTCAACGGCTGGAGAGGATGATACAGGAGTATCTCCAAATGAACATCGATGCCATGACTGTGCAACTGGAGCCTTGCTCCTTTTGGGCTTCAAACCTAGAAAAATGGCCAGAGCTCGCAACTTACGCCTTGGAGATTTTGTCGTGTCCAGCTGCCAGCATTGTCTCTGAACGTGTATTCAGTGCTGCTGGGTGTGTGCTGACAGATAAGCGCACGCGTCTGTCCAGTGACAATGTGGACAGACTGACGTTCATCAAAATGAACAAGTCATGGATCCAGAAGGAATTTACTACCCCTGTGTCATCCTGGGGAGAGTAAATGCTTGTTGATTTGGAATGTGCTTGATGCAAATCAAAACATCCTGTTTGCAACTAGGGCACAAGTGCTGCCACTGAATGGGTGGGTGTGTGGGGCCCAATTTTTGGAAAAAAAGGGAGACTCCGCTTGGAGTAACCCTTGCTTGCTGTGTTTTTAAAAGAAGCCAAGATGAACAGAGCTGGGATCAGGAAAGACTTTGCTACCTACCCCGGTGTCATCCTGGGGACGGATAAGAATGACGTATTTTTGAATGTGCTTGATGCAAATCTAGCTGTGAAGTGTACAACTGGGGCACAACTGCTGCCACTGAATGGGTGGGTGTGTGGGGCCCAATTTTTGGAAAAAAAAGGGAGACTCCGCTTGGAGTAACCCTTGCTTGCTGTGTTTTTAAAAGAAGCCAAGATGAACAGAGCTGGGATCAGGAAAGACTTTGCTACCTACCCCGGTGTCATCCTGGGGACGGATAAGAATGGCGTATTTTTGAATGTGCTTGATGCAAATGTAGCTGTGAAGTGTACAACTAGGGCACAACTGCTGCCACTGAAGGGGTGGGTGTGTGTGGGGCCCAATTTTTGGAAAAAAGGGAGACTCCGCTTGGAGTAACCCTTGCTTACATTGTTTTTAAAAGAAGCCAAGATGAACAAGTCATGGGTCAGCAAAGACTTTGCTACCTACCCCGGTGTCATCCTGGGGATGGATAAGAATGGCGTATTTTTGAATGTGCTTGATGCAAATGTAGCTGTGAAGTGTACAACTAGGGCACAACTGCTGCCACTGAAGGGGTGGGTGTGTGTGGGGCCCAATTTTTGGAAAAAAGGGAGACTCCGCTTGGAGTAACCCTTGCTTGATGTGTTTTTAAAAGAAGCCAAGATGAACAGAGCTGGGATCAGGAAAGACTTTGCTACCTACCCCGGTGTCATCCTGGGGACGGATAAGAATGACGTATTTTTGAATGTGCTTGATGCAAATCTAGCTGTGAAGTGTACAACTGGGGCACAACTGCTGCCACTGAATGGGTGGGTGTGTGGGGCCCAATTTTTGGAAAAAAAGGGAGACTCCGCTTGGAGTAACCCTTGCTTGATGTGTTTTTAAAAGAAGCCAAGATGAACAGAGCTGGGATCAGGAAAGACTTTGCTACCTACCCCGGTGTCATCCTGGGGACGGATAAGAATGGCGTATTTTTGAATGTGCTTGATGCAAATGTAGCTGTGAAGTGTACAACTAGGGCACAACTGCTGCCACTGAAGGGGTGGGTGTGTGTGGGGCCCAATTTTTGGAAAAAAGGGAGACTCCGCTTGGAGTAACCCTTGATTCCTGTGTTTTTTATAAATGATCCAAGCTGCACAGAGCTGGGATCAGGAAAGACTTAGCTACCTACCCTGGTGTCATCCTGGGGACGGTTAATTATGGCGTATTTTTGAATGTGCTTGATGCAAATCTAGCTGTGAAGTGTGCAACTGGGGCACAAGTGCTACCACTGAAGGGGTGGGTGTGTGTGTGGCCCAATTTTTGGAAAAAAGGGAGACTCCGCTTGGAGTCACCTTGCGGTGTTTTACATGATTTTAGAAGGGCGTGCCATGCCTATATCTGTGTGTCCTCCTCTTTTTCCTTGTCCAGCTGTTTTGTTTTCGCATGAGTATATGTCCTTGTCACTTTCCAATGTGTTTGAGTTGTTTGTCACCTTTAGGACACCTTTGAGGGTGTTTTCTAGGTGTTTTTCTGTGTTTGTGATTGCCTGCCATTGTTTCCTATGCAGTTCGAGTTCGGTTCGTCGAACGTTCGACGAACCGAACTCGAACGGGAGGTCCGTTCGGCGAACCAACCTCGAGCCGAACCGCGACCGGTTCGCTCATCTCTAGTTGGCGGGTCCCTTTAACCTCAAGCCCAGTCGTGGTTGTGTCCTCTGTAATTGTGATCGTTATGCCCCTGGATGATGTAAATGATTTTGTAGTGAACATGACCCTAGAATCTCATGATGTTCAAGAGGAAGTAATGTCATCAGTAGAGTTGAGCACGGTTCGCAGTTCGAGTGATTTTGGGGGGTGTTCTAGATAGAACTAGAACTCGAGCTTTTTGCTAAAAGTTCGGCAGCTCGAGTTACGTTGCGATCACTATAAATGTGGCTTTTCACAGTAAGGCTATGTGCACATGTTGCTATCTGCATGTGTCCTGCGTCCCCAGCAGAATCCCTCTCCCTTTCCTACTCACCGATCACGGGTGTCTCGCTCCCCGGCTGTCACAAATCTGCGGCGTCTTTTCCTCTTTAGAAAATGGCTGCCGCTGCATTAGTCAATTAGTTATTCCGTGCTTTCCCCGCCCACCGGCGCCCATGATTGGTTGCAGTCAGACACGTCCCCAAGATGAGTGACAGCTGTCTCACTGCAACCAATCACAGCCGCCGGTGGGCGGGTCTATATCATGCATTAAAATAAATAAATAAATTTAAAAAAATGCAGTTTCACCCATATTTGATACCAGCCAGGATAAAGCCGCACAGCTGGAGGCTGGTATTGTCAGGATGGGGAGCCCACCACCCTAACAATATCACCCTGCAGCCGCCCAGAATTGCCGCATCCATTAGGTGCGACAGTCCTGCGGCACTCTAGCCAGCTCATCCCGAATTGCCCTGGTGCGGTGGAAATTGGGGTAATAATGAGTTTAATCATGGCAGGCGTCTCCCCAAGATACCTTCCATGATTAAACTGTAAGTGAAAGGAAAGAAACACACACCGCGAAAAATCCTTTATTTGGAATAAAAGACAAAAAAAACAACCCTGGTTCACCCCTTTATTAATCCCAAAAATACCCCTCCAGGTCCGAAGTAATCCGCACGACAAGGTCAGCTCTGCTCTCTCGGGATGTAGTGGCTCTGTAGCAGTGAAATGACTCATGCAGTTAGCAGAGACTTCAGTCAGCACAGCAGGCTTCAAGATTAGAAAATCTGCCTACCTCTTTCGTAAGAAGCAATAGACTAGTGGATAACGCGCCCGCCTAAGAAGCATAGTGTCGGGAGTTCTAGTCCCGGTAAAGAATTTTTTTTTTTTTTATTTATAATTTCAAATTATAATTATTATCTATTTATAAAGTGAAAGTAAAGAAACACACACACCGCGAAAAACCTTTATTTGGAAAAAAAGACAAAAAAACACAGTTTCCCCATTTTATTAAAATCCTCCAATACCCCTCCAGGTCCGACGTAATCCACACAAAACTGTCATCTCTGCTACAGAACACGAGTGTAATATATTTATAAATATAATTTAATTATGCACTGAGGGGAGGAGCCGGACATCAGCTGTAAACTCTCTCTCTCTCTCTATCTCTCTCCTTTCTCTCTCTCTCCTTTCTCTCTCTACTTTCTTTCTCTCCTTTTCTCTCTCTCTCCTTTCCCTCTTTCCTATCTCTCTCTCCTTTCTCTCCTTTCTCTACTTTCTCTTCTTTCTCTTCTTTCTCCTCTTTCTCTTCTCTCTGTTCTTGCTCTCTTTCTCTCTCTTCCTTCTCTCTTTCTCTTCTTTCTCTCTCTCTTTTCTTTCTCTCTCTCCTTTCTCTCTCTCCTTTCTTTCTCTCTCTCTCCTTTCTCTCTCTCTCCTATCTTTCTTTCTCCTTTCTTTCTCTCCTTTCTTTCTCTCCTTTCTCTCTCTCCTTTCTTTCTCTCTTTCTCTCTCTTCCTTCTCTCTTTCTCTCCTTTCTCTCTCTCCTATCTTTCTCTCTCCTTTCTTTCTCTCCTTTCTTTCTCTCCTTTCTCTCTCTCCTTTCTTTCTCTCCTTTCTCTCCCTCTTTCTCTCTCTCCTTTCTCTCTCTCCTTTCTCTCTCTCCTTTCCCTCTCTCCTTTCCCTCTCTCCTTTCTTTCTCTTCTTTCTCTTCTTTCTCTACTTTCTCTTCTTTCTCTTTTTTCTCCTCTTTTTCTTCTCTCTCTTCTTTCTGTCTCTCTTTTTCTTCTCTCTTTCTCTTCTTTCTCCTCTTTTGCTTCTTTCTCTCTCTTCTTTCTCTTTCTCTCTCCATCTTCTTTCTCTTTCTCTCTTTCTCAGACCTGGCAATGATCAGCTGATGCGGTCACCTGACGGGACCAGCTGACACTATAAGTCGAGCGGTGAGGCGGGCTTTTTACCGCCCGGCCGGCTAAATTATCAGCTGAGGCTGTCAGACAGGAGTCTGCACTGAAGTGTGTAGTTTGTTTTGGGGTTTTTTTGCACTGATGCATCAGCTGATTGTATAAAAGCCGTTTATACAATCAGCTGCTGTGTCATGTGAATCAGGCCTTTGAACCTGACACATCATCTGATTGCTTTGCCTTCCAGCAAACCGATCAGATGATATTGGATCCGGATTGGACGGCGTGGGACCCTTGACCCAGGATTACTGCGGAGGGGGGTTCTTTATTTCAATAAAGATGGAGTCACAAATTGTGTTGTGTTTTATTTATAATAAAAATATTTTTCTGTGTGTTGTGGTTCTTTTATTGGTACTAGAAATTCATGGTGGCCATGTCTAATATTGGCGAGCCACCATGAATTTCTGGTTAGGGCCAGTTAATAATATACAGCTAGCCCTAACCCCATTATTACCCAGCAAGCTAACGTCACCAGGGCTGTTGGAAGAGTTGTATACAGCGCCAGATGATGGCGCTTCTATGAAAGCGCCATTTTATGGGGCAGCTGCGGACTGCAATTCACAGCAGAGGGGCCCAGAAAGCTCAGGCCAACCTGTGCTGTGGATTCCAATCCCCAGCTGCCTAGTTGTACCTGGCTGGACACAAACATATGGCGAAGTCCACGTCATTTGTTTTTTAATTATTTCATGAAATAATAATAAAAGGGCTTCCCTATATTTTTGGTTCCCAGCCGGTTACAAATAGGTAGCAGGGGGTTGGGGGCAGCCCGTAGGGGCCTGCTGTACCTGGCTAGCGTACAAAAATATGGCAAAGCCCACGTCATTTGTTTTTGAATTATTTCATGAAATTCAGGAAATATTTAATAAAAAAGGGCTTCCCTATATTTTTGGTTCCCAGCCAGGTACAAATAGGCAGCTGGGGGTTGGGGGCAGCCCATAGCTGCCTGCTGTACTTGGCTAGCATACAAAAATATGGCAAAGCCCAAATAATTTTTTGGGGGGGCAAAAAGTCCTGCATACAGTCCTGGATGGAGTATGCTGAGCCTTGTAGTTCTGCAGCTGCTGTCTGTCTGTATGGAGGAGAGCAGACAGCAGCTGCAGAACGACAAGGCTCAGCATGCTCCATTCACTAGTGTATGCAGGAGAGCAGACAGCACCTGCAGAACTACAAGGCTCAGCATACTCCATCCAGGATTGTATGCAGGAGTTTTTTGCCCACCAAAAAAATGACATGGGCTTCGCCATATTTTTGTATGCTACCCAGGTACAGCAGGCAGGTACGGCTGCCCCCAACCCCCAGCTGCCTATTTGTACCCGACTGGGAACTAAAAATATAGGGAAGCCTGTTTTTTTTAATTATTTCACTTATTTTATGAAATAATTAAAAAACAAATGACGTAGGCTTCGCCATATTTTTGCGTCCAGCCAGGTACAACTAGGCAGCTGGGGATTGGAATCTGCAGCACAGGTTAGCCCGAGGTTTCTGGGCACCTCTGCTGCAAATTGCAATCCGCAGCTTCCCCAGAAAATTGTGCATTCAGAGAAACGCCATCATCTGGCGCTGTATCTAACTCTTCCAACAGCCCTGGTGATGGAGGATTGCTGGGTAATAAGGGTTAATACTGGCTTTGTTTTACTAGCTAGTATTAAGCCAGAGATTCTTAATGTCAGGCAATTTTGACCCGGCCATTAAGAATCTCCAATAAAGGGTTAAAAAAAAGACACCACACAGAGAAAAAATACTTTAATAGAAATAAATACACAGACACATAGAGACTCCATGTTTATTACTCCCTCGCATCCCTCCACGATCCGGCTCTTCTGTCTTCTTTCTCCTTCAACACATGCAGCTCTGCTCCATCACCAGCGCTGCATAGGAAGATGGCGGTGCTATTCCCCGTGCAGTGTTCAGTGAGAAGGAGCTGCTGCTTGTGAGCGGTGACATCACCACTGACAGGCGCATTGCTATAGAAACGGTGATCTCCATTATCGACCGGCTGTGAAAGGCGGTTTATAACGGAACGGGGGAGCAGACCGGGAACCCGACCGCATGCCAGAGCATGTCCCCGGTACACGGCGATACACAAACGATTACCGAGTACTGGAGAGATGCACTCGCAGGTCCTACATGACGCGTCATAGTCATGTGACCAGTCTGTAGCCAATGAGATAACAGACACGTGACTGGTCACATGGCTATTTTGACGTCACGATAGGTCCTGTCAGTGCTGGTTACCGGGAGGATGCAGCGATCATCGGATGGAATAGCGGCAGGAGACAGAGTGCAGGATGGATCGCGGGGACAGGTAAGTGTTATGGCAATGTTTATTAACTGCATATGTACATTTATAATGTGTTTTTATGTGTTTGTGATTGCCTCCCATTGTTTCCTATGGGGTTCGAGTGGTTCGCCGAACCGGTTCGCCTAACCGAACTCGAATGAGACCTCCGTTCGGCGAACAAAGCTCGAGCCGAACTGCGACCAGTTCGCTCATTTCTAGTCATCAGTGGAGAGGGTGGTGGCAATGGTGATAGAGATCATCCAAAGACAGATCTGTTCCTTCCATGATCAGCTTGGGAGCAGGTGGAGCTTCAACTTCAACTGTTGTTGATGGAGGAGACTCTATAGTGCCTGAAAGCTCTGGTCATGATTATGGTGGTGAGTAGTGATGGTGGAGTGGTGGTAGTGACTAAAATGCTCTGATGCTCATTACTCGAGTTGCAAGAGAGAGGGGGGGTGGGTGAGGTGGAGTTGAATGGAGGAGATGGAGGGGGAGAGGGAGAGGGAGAGAAATAGAGAGATATCATACCCCTGAAATACTTTATGCTGGAGGTGGAACCTGCACTTTCCAGCTTACGACCTACTACAATATCTCAGCATTAATTTCCTGAAATACTGTGTGCTGCTTGAAGACAATTCTCCATCCATTGTGTCACACTCAGTCTGTGACCAGCCACAAGATACCCCTAAAATGCTCAGTGTTGTGGATAGAGCCTGCACATTCCAGCTTGTGATCTACTACAATAACTCAATATTCATTTCCTGGAGTACTCTATGCTGCTAGAAAACAATTCTCCTTCCACTGTGTAACACATGCTGTGACCAGCCACAAGATACTCCTGAAATAGTCTGTTCTGCTGGTGGAACCTACACTTTACAGCTTGTGACCTACCAAAATATCACAACATTCCTACCCTGAAATCTTCTGTGGAGCCAGGGGATCCTTCATCATGCACAGTATAAGGCCTAAGCCACACGGCATGAAAATTGGTGCGAGTGGAGTGCGATAAAAAATTGCATTCCACTAGGACCAATATTAGCCTGTGTGTCAGCACCCATGAGTGATTATTTTCTTAGCCCTAATCGGACAGAGAAAACAATCTCAGCATGCTGCGGGTGCAATGCAAGACTCTTTCTCTCACACCCATTCAAGTCTATGGGGCAAGAGAAAACTCGCACTGCACTCGTGGTACACCAGTTTACCGTGAGTGCAGGGCGAGAATGGCAATAGCCGACTACGGAAGAGAGAGGGAGATAAATCCCTCCCTCCTCTCCTCCTCAGTGCCGTCCCATCCCCCGCACAGTCGGACCTCAGTCGCAAGGACACTCACATGACACTCAGCTCTGCTGCACTGCCAGCGTGAGCTGAGTGTCATGCGAGGGGATCGCAGTAATCTCCGTGTGGCCCCAGTCTTACGCTCCATCTGTGACCTAGCAGAACATCCGCTTACGGTTTTCCTGAGATACTGTGTGCCACTGACCTCCTATAAGTAGTGGATCCCTCTATCCCTTGCTATCCTGCAGTCACATTATGACATGAGCTATTAAATTTTGCTAAATGTTAATTATCATTAAATTATATTTTGCACAGTTTTTATTATGTGCTGGATCAGTCCTTTTAGTGTGCATGGAAATGAAATATCCTGATAACGTTTTGCAGCAATTGTGAGCTGAATAAAGGTAGAAGCTGTTGTTGCAGCTTCTATTCTGTGATACAGTAGCTTTTGTCGTTCATGGTGGCGGTATTCTCGAATTAGCTAAGTACCTGATGCCTACAATGATGAACATGGTGCGTATGTTCAGGGTAGGGAATTTTATTGTTTCTGTCCGTAAAAAAGAGATTTTGACAATAAAATTTTATGAAGTGCTTTTTTCTAATATTTAAAGTGCCTTCAAACTGAATCTCCATCTTAAAGTATAGGGGTACAGCATAGAGGAAAATAAGAACAGTTGATGTGAGTTATGGCCACTGGTACTGTATATAATGTACAATCCTATTAGTCATCATTGTCTTCCAAGGCACTGGGATTATACGTTCAGTAAAAAGCATGTTGACTATAAAGACCTTGTTGTGAAATCAAGCAACATTAACTCATTAAGTCAATAATTCATGGGCTCTTTTATCTAAAGTGGCAACATCACACCATCAATTCACAAAACAGCCACTTCTCTGAAGTGTATGTGATGATAATAATGGATTTTCGAACAATACACACACACAGCAAGGTCGCTGTGCACAGATGCAGTGGACACCGTGGTATGACCTAGGTCAGCAAAACAAGCTTTATTATTGAACCTAATTATGAACTATCAAGACAATGGTCTTGACTAAACTGTATCCTCAGGGATTATTAAGAAACCATTGAGATGTTTTTGTTTCATATCTGCTGCTATAAGCAATACAGTTTGTGTAAAGTCATTTGGCTTTCACAAAACCATTATATAATTGATCGCAATGAGAGCGTTGCATTATATCAATAACCTAATTACTGATATTTTATTTGCAACACTAAATGCCATTTACGAAGAACACGTACTGAATAGATTTAATAGACTACGGAGCACAGCTTGTCATTTATACATTATGTCGTACATGCGATACACTAAACATAATTAAAGCTTTAATGGACATTAGAAGAATTATATCAATGGAACATGCACTGTCCACTAATTTATTCAAGCAAGGAAACGGCTATACTAAATTGGTATGATTTGTAATCTTAGTTATACTTATGCTTTGTTTTTATTACTAGATGTTCATTTTGGGAACTTTTAGGTTCCTGCTCCGTCCATCAAGTGGATTACACATTTAGTTATCAATGACGTTGAAATATTTGATTGCTCTTATAAAGTAAAGTGGAATTTTGCAGTTTGCTTCTTTCAATCTAACGACTTCCCTTTGTCCCTTCTTTGGAAATTTCCCATTTCTTTCCTCTGCACTAAATACATATGAAAAACATAATTGGATACAAAACTATTACTGTGTTTAGAAGACATTTTTTTCTAGAATATTACGCACCCTTCCCCATGTCTACTGTGCCTTTAGGTTAAACCAGTCATTCTTTTTCATTTTATAATCAATTTTAATTATTGCTTTCCAAAATAATTAAAGACAAATGGGAAATGTTAAAAGTGCTATTACTGGCAAGGATAGCTATTCCTCATGACATGCACAATAAGATAATGTACATATAGCTCAGTAAAATGTACCTGTTATTTTAAAGCACCATTACGCTGTGAGCACACTGTGTTTTTATCTCAATTTTATGCTTTTTTTGAGGCTGATTTGTCACAAAACTACAAGCAAATATTGATGCCAACAAAGTCAATGAGAAACCTAATGTGTAGTGGACATGTTCAGGTTTTTTCTTGTAGATTTGGTGCAGAAAATAATCTGCAGAATGTTAATTATTTCAGCATATTTGCCTGTGTTTTTCACTATTGAAAGCAATGAAAAAAACACATGGAAAAACTCATAAAAACTAAACAAAAAAAGGAAAAAAATGTGACACAAATTAGTGTTTTTGTGCCGCCTTTTCTTGAAAAGAGATGCAGATATGGTGCAGAAATTTCTCCAACCAAAGACTCAATGTGTACATATAGGCCTTACAGAATTTTTTTCCAGCGCTGAAGTGGTGCTTTAAAGCTAAGTCCTCTGGCCTCGTCTAGGTCTTATATTTAACCTTTGGCGTCTTCACCTTTTCTCAGCATTGCTCTGGTCCTGGGGCGCCATTTTGTGACCGCTACTTTTGGCTGACCAGAAGTAAGAATTTATATAAAAAACACTCAATACAAGTCTATGAGGGTCAGAACAAGTCCAGAACAAGGCTTTTATAGACTTATATTGAGTTGTGACCTTCGGGGCACTCCATGAAAAACTGGAGCTGAAGGCAGGTCCCAAGCTGCCAGAGAACCAACAGAAACAACACTGTAAACAGATGAAGACACCAGACGGTGAGTATATGAGACAGGGTCAGGGATTTATATTTAAAGTGCCTCTCCAGTGGTGAAATAAAAAAATGCTGGAGTTCTGCTTTAACAGAAGGAAAAGCTATGAAACTATTGTACAATGCTAAGGTCTCTTATCTAGGAAAAACAAGGGACTGTATGCAGATGCATGCATAGAAATGACAGGGCTCAATAAAAAAGTGGGCAACCCTCCTGTAAAGTATATTATGAGCAATACGACATTGATACATGTCAGTCCGTTGTCACTGTTTATTTACACAACCCTGCCCTGCAGCAAAAATCTAATGTTAAGAACTGGGAGCCAAATGGCAAGATGACAAAATCCAATCAAGAATAAGGAAGCCAGAGCAGCCACCCTGCTGTCAAGGGTATTCATCCAGGGAGATGGACAGGCATCTACAAGTTTTACAACCAGCTTCAAACAAGAATCCTAGACTTTGAGGCTTATGTGTAAGAGGTACAATATTAAGGAGCGCTTCACTCCCATATGTAGGGCAGGGATATTTCTGGCTTCATGACGATGAGACGCACATCACACATATTTTTCCATTAATAGTGCAACGTGTGGATCAGCTCAAAATTAATAACTCTCCAAGGGAAGTCCATAGGCTAATCATGTTTTAAAACTATGGATAGATCAAATCATAGCTAGAAATATAATGTCATATGGGACACTCAGGGGTGGTGTCAGGGCCAGGCGGTCGGGCAGACCCAGGAGGTGGATCCACTGGTCTGAACTCTAAGATGGTGGTAAGGAGTCCGGTAGCTGAAGCACTATGGGCAGCAGAACAGTCCGTGCAAGTGTGTAACGGAGAAGTCCCTGGGACCACGGAGTCACAGATGGTAGTCCGGGTGACGTAGCTCAGGTTCGGAAGCCGAGATGAGGTCAGGCGGGGTCCGGAACCTTTGGAGCGAGATGACGGGTCACCGCAGGGATCCGAGATGGTACGGACTGTCAGATGGCAGACGGACAGCGTGCGGGGTTCGGGATTCAGCAGGACCGGATGCCGAGGCAGGATCAGCTCTAGAAGAGAGATACGTGA